>NW_026652278.1:152470295-152692836 GCF_009828535.3 Hylobates moloch | reverse complement strand
AATTATATATACAATATATAATTTGTATATATAAATTATACTTGTATATATAAATTATACTTGTATATATGTTTTATATATACAAGCATATATAGTTTTTATATATGTATAATTTCATGAGGTGAAATTTATTTTATCCAAGATGAATATGCATTTTCTTGGCCTATTTTACGTGGTTGTTTCTGTAAGTGTGAAATGTCATAAGGTAGAACTGATGTTTACAAGTACTCAGCATGGTAAAAATCTACCTATTCAAATGATCCCCAGTAAAGACCACTTCCATTTTCTGAAACCATGTCAAGAATCCTCAAAGTATTCATTTATTATTTCATAAAACTCTATTGTCAAGCAGCATTGTACTACAATAGAAAGTTGACATGTCTATGCTTTTTTTTTTTATCTGTATGTGGAGAGATACAATGTCTTAAGAAAAAGATTATGTCTTTCTAGTGAATAACAGATGAAATTTCATACCTCAGAGTGCCTTCTCTTCACAGTTCTTCCTGATAATGCAACTTCCAGTGAACAGGTCCCTTTGACAGCATAAATTGGAAAGGGTGAGACATTTTGTTCTTAACTGTAATTGCATGAGCCTTGTGGCAGTGGTGGTAATAGCACATAGAAAGGATTCCTTGAATTAAGGACATCTGCACTTAATTTTGTTGCATAGGTTTTTACTGTTACGTGGAAAATGCAATTTCAACCCAGGTTCTTTCTGTGTAACTGTACTGGCATGTCAAAATCAATATATGTTGCTACTCTGAGGCAAGCAGTTCCATAAGGAGAGTCAAGTTCTACACCAAGCCTGTGGTTCCTATTATTGCTTTTGAAACCTCTTTAAAAACTGGATTAGTAAATGTTACTGCATGTGGAATTTTAAAAGTGAAACAAATATACAGAACTTTTTTCATTTCTCTAAATTAAGAACTAGGTACTAAAGAATTATTTTACTCCCTAATCTATTACACATGTGTGTGCAGGTGTTTGTTCTACATGTTCAAATTTCATATTTTAGAAGTGTATATTGATCACACTCTTGAAAATATGCATTAAATTAATGAGTTTTCTTTAAATGCTTATCTTATTCAGCTTTATGGTCTCCTGTAATCACATTTTATTTTCCTTTTATACTTGATTATTCATCATCAAGTATATAAATTATTGAGGGGGTTCCACTTAAAACCTCATAACTGAAGATAATAAATTTGGTAATAAAAGTAAGGTTTAATAATCTTAGATCATAAGAAATTATCTGTAACATAAAATCAGCTATGGTATTAATAAATGTACCACTTATAAATTAACACATAGTTTTCTAGACATAGGATGGAGCTGACACAAGTGGATATAAGACAGACATAAAGAGGCCAGTTGGAGTTTGCCAAATATAATCAGTATACACTGAAAGTTTACAAGCGATAGACTATGCTCTATTGATCTTGGAAGTAAAAAAGGACCATGGACCACCCATGGGATATACACCTCTAGCCTACAGAGCACCTGCACAAATTTTAATAAGGTAGTTCATGAGGTTAGATTTTTGTTTTTATTTATATTTTATTTATTTGTTTATTTATTTATTTGAGACAGAGTCTGGCTCTGTTGCCCAGCCTGGAGTGCAGTGGCATAATCTCCACTCACTGCAAGCTCCACCTCCCGGGTTCACGCCATTCTCCTGCCTCGGCCTCCCGAGTAGCTGGGACTACAGGTGCCACCACCATGCCTGGCTAATTTTTTTGTATTTTTAGTAGAGACAGGATTTCACCACGTTAGCCAGGATGGTCTCGATCTCCTGACCTTGTGATCCGCCCACCTCGGCCTCCCAAAGTGCTGGGATTACAGGTGTGAGCCACCGCGCCTGGCCTTTATTTTTTAATTAAGCTTTTAATTTAAGATAATTGTGAATTTGCATGCAGTTGTAAGAAAAGGTACAGAGTGATCCAGTATACCCTTTACCCAGCTTCCTCTAATGGTAACATATTGCAAACTATAGTACCATATCACAACCAAGATATTGACGTTGATACCATCAAGACACAGAACATTTTCATCACAACAAAGCTCCCTCATCGTGCAGTTTCATGGCCACACCCATTTCTTTCCCACCACCATCTCCTCCTTAAACTCTGACAATAACTAATTTTTCTCCACTGCAGGAATTTCATCGCTTCAAGAATATTACATAAATGGAATCACGCAATATGTAACTTTTGGGGACTGGCTTTTGTTCACACAGTGTAGTTCTATGAAGAGTCATTAAAGTTGTTGCAAGTATCGGTTATTGTCATCACATCATATCAAGGGTACATACTATAAACATGACATATCACTGTTGATGTTGACCTTGATCATCTGGCTGGAGGTAGTGTTTGTCAGACTTCTCCTGTGTAAAGTACCCATTTACATACTGTACTCATTGGATTGAAGTCACCATGCACAGCCCACACTTAAAGAGTGGTGTATAATGCTCCATCTCTTTGAGGGTGGAATTTCTGCAAAAATTACTTAGAATTTTCCTGTATGAGAGATTTGATCATCTCCCTTATTTATTAGTTTGGTTAATCATTTATTTATATGAGTATGAATTTATGGAAATTTATTTTATCTATGGCTGCTGGTAAAGAGATCCAAAATAGTAGTTGGAAGGCATGACTAAAATATATTGCTTATCAGTTCACTTTTTCATTTTTGTAATATATTCATACTTCTTAACATTAACTATAATTGTAATCAGGGATTGATTTTCATCACTTTGTGTCTCTAATTACGTTTGCTTCCTTGATGACCTAAGCTAGTGGCATGACTTTAAATATCACCTATATGCCAACATCTCCAAATTTTCATCTCCAGCCCAGCCCCCTTTTCTGAATTTCAGACTTGCATACCCAACAGCCTATCGAGCATCTCTGCTTGAATATCCAATAGACATCATAAATTCAACATGTCTTTCCCACCCTCAGAACTGCTCAACTTGTGCTCTTCACCATCTTAGATGAACATACCATCTGTCCAATTGTTCAAGCCCCAAATCTTAGAATGATGTTTTGCTCTTTTCTCATTCCCCCATATTAAATTAATCATGAAATCCTGTTGTCTGTATCTTCAAATATATCCAAAATCTAATCATTTGCAATCAACTTCATTGCTGACACTCTGGTCTGAGATATCTGTTTACTAGACAGAAAAATACTGAGTCATTTGGTACGCATATATTCACCATTAGATAATGCCAATTTTTTTCAAAATTACATTGCCCCCACCCCAGAAATATATGAATGTTTTCCTTGCTCCATATTCTCACCAACAGCCTTTTAAATTCTAGCCTTTTTATTGAGTATGTGGTGGTGTGACATTGAGATTTTAATTTGTGTTCTCTGATCACAGAGGTGGAACATTTTTTATCACTTTACCATTAGTCTAGCTTTTTTGTGAATTTGTAATTGCATCACTTGTTGAGAATGATTAAATACAAATAAATATCTTGTATTTTCTTTTATCTTTTAAACAACACTTGAAAATACAGCAAAGCAAATCGTGTGCATTTTCATTCTTGCAGACCTTGAATTTTTATTACAAGTAAAATATCAGTTTATGTATTCCACATAT
Source organism: Hylobates moloch (assembly GCF_009828535.3). Taxonomy (NCBI): domain Eukaryota; kingdom Metazoa; phylum Chordata; class Mammalia; order Primates; family Hylobatidae; genus Hylobates; species Hylobates moloch. The sequence goes on along the minus strand of NW_026652278.1, from coordinate 152,689,230 downwards.
TTTTATTTCACATATTTTCAGACAGCATTTGGATCACTAGAGGGTAATTCTACATGTTAGTTTTACAGCTTCCCAACTCAGTTACAGTAGTCACTTTTCTTTATCTGTTTGTATCATAAAACATATATCCTCCTAGAAGCCTGCTTCAGTTATTCAATCTCTATCTCCAATTGTAGTACAGAAAAAGATGTCAATAAGCCATTGGTTTCTGATAAATTGTTTAGAAACCATAATTAAAGGGGATTACTTATGGGTGAGGTAGATGACTACACTCCCAGAACTTCATTACTGTTAAGTTAAAACATATAGCATTTCACACACCCATTTCTAGCAACTCCTTTTTTGTTAATTAAAAAAAAAATTTTTTTTTTTTTTTGAGACAGTCTCACTCTATCACCCAGGCTGGATTGCAGTGGCACAATCTTGGCTCACTGCAACCTCTGCCTCCCACGTTCAACCAATTACCCTGCCTCAGCCTCCTGAGTAGCTGGGATTACAGGCGCACACCACCATGCCAGGTTAATTTTTTTTTTTTTTTTTTTAGTTTTAGTTTTAGTAGAGACGAGATTTCACCATATTGGCCAGGCTGGTCTAGAACTCCTGACCTCAGGTGATCCACCCGCCTTGACCTCCCAAAGTGCTGGGATTACAGGCATGAGCCACCTCACATGGCCAAAATACTGTTAATTAGATTTGGTTTAAGTTTTTTTTTAATCCATATGAAGTTTACTTGGAACCAGGAAATCTATGTTTGATTTCAGTATCCTCATTAAAAACATTAATTTTTTTGCCTCTGTCAATGTTTCTATTTTTTGTTTCTGATTTTGTTTTTGTATCCTTTATCTCTGGCAGTTTACTTGCATGAAAATACAAATATTTTCTTCCCTAAAAGGTTTAAGCATGAGTTTCTAATCAATAGAAGAGAGACAATATACTTTATAATGAATATGTGTATACTTTACACTGAAAAGTGTATGTAGTTTTTTTTTCTTTTTTTTTTTTTTTTTTTTTTTTTGAGACGGAGTTTTGCTCTGTCTCCCAGGCTGGAGTGCAGTGGCGCGATCTCGGCTCACTGCAAGCTCCGCCTCCCGGGTTCACGCCATTCTCCTGCCTCAGCCTCCCGAGTAGCTGGGATTACAGGCGCCCGCCACTGCGCCCGGCTAATTTTTTGTATTTTTAGTAGAGACGGGGTTTCACCGTGTTAGCCAGGATGATCTCGATCTCCTGACCTCGTGATCCACCCGCCTCGGCCTCCCAAAGTGCTGGGATTACAGGCGTGAGCCACCGCGCCCGGCCTGTAGTTTTTTTTTCTATAAGCTGTAAGAAGTTGTCGATTCACTGAGGTAGTCCAAAGAACTTGCTTTTATATTTCATAATTAGGGTTTGGGTAGTGACTGTTATTCTTTCAAACCTATGGAGAACCCCTTGAATTTTATTTATGAAAAACATAACTAAGCTACAGAGGAATTACAGATTTAATTCATGATTATCTGATTGTCACTGAATTATTTTGTTACTATGGGTATAGAGTAATGACATATGTTTCTGAAGACATTTAGAATAACATTGGAAAAGCTTTTAAACATCTAATTTCACTAAAATATATAAAACTCTTTGATTAGACTTAAAAATGTTATGTGTTCAAGTAATATATAAAAATTATATTAGTAAATTTTCATTGGTCAAAAATATTAAGTAAAATATGAAAATATATCCACATGTTTAAAATTAATGGATATTAGTGGCATTTTCTCTTTGATATCTCCTTTATAATGTGATACATTACATGTGTTTAGCAGTAAATGTGTGGAAGTCAATTTATAACACGTATTTTTGTTAAATTCTCTGGATTTGAGAGCAAGATACCTGTAGGGGAATGCCAGCTTTATTGTCTCTTGTCTGAGAAACTTCATAAAAATAAAAATTTTGTCTGATTTTTAACATCCTTTCTGTAGCACCAGGCTAATGACAGAGTCACTTAGAGAAGTAAAAAATACTACATACAAAATGCTTGGTAAAGTAAAATTAAGAAAACATATATTGGGCTATGCCACTTTTCTTTTTTAAAATAAAGTTTTTTGTATTACGTATTTACTATAACAAACTGTTATTTCCAAAATCTAAATAATAAAGCTATTATCAGGTAATCATAATATATATATATGTACATATGTATATTATATACTCATCTTTTCAGTGAAAAATGGTGATAATACAGGTTGAGCATCCCTAATCAAAATTTGAAATCATAAATGCTCCAATAGAGTTACATGTATCTTTTTGACATAATGATTTATTTTCCTTTGTGTACATACCTAGTAGTGGGATTACTGGGCTGAATGGTAGTTACATTTTTAGTTCTTTGAGCAATCTCCATACTGTTTTCCATAGAGATTGTACTAATATATATTCCCACCAACTGCGTGTAAGCATTCCCTTTTCTCAGAGGCCTTGCCAACTGTGTGTGTTGTTCCCCTCCCTGTGTCAATGGGTTTTCATCGTTCAACTTCTACTTATGAGTGAGAACATGTGGTGTTTGGTTTTCTATTCCCATGTTAGTTTGCTGAGGCTGATGGCTTCCAGCTTCATCCATGTTCCTGCAAAGCACATGATTTCATTCCTTTTTGTGGCTGCATAGTATTCCATGGTATGTATATATCTCTATCTCTATCTATCTATCTACCTATCTATCTATCTATCTATCATCTATCTATCTATCTATCTATCCATATATATCACATTTTCTTTATCCAATCTATCATTGATGGGCATTTGGGCTGGTTCCATGCCCTTGCTATTGTGAATAGTGCTGCAGAAAACATATGCATGCATGTATCTTGATAATAGAATGATTTATATTCCTTTGAGTATATACCCAGTAATGAGATCACTGGGTCAAATGGTATTTCTGGTTCTAGATCCTTGAGAAATCGCCACACTGTCTTCCACAACGGTTGAACTAACTTACATTCCCACCAACAATGTAAAAAGTGTTACTATTTCTCCACAGCCTCACTAGCATCTGTTGTCTTTTGACTTTTTAATAATTGCCATTCTGACTGGCATGAGATGGTATCTAATTGTGGTTTTGATTTGCATTTCTCTAATGATTAGTGATGTTGAGCGTTTTTGCATGTTTGTTGGCTACATAAATGTATTCTTTTGAGAAGCACCTGTTCACATACTTTGCCCACTTTTTGATGGGATTTTTTAAAATGTAAATTTGTTTAAGTTCCTTGTAAATTCTGGATATTAGACCTTTGTCAGATGGATAGATTGCAAAAATTTTCTCCCATTCTGTAGGTAGCCTGTTAGCTCTGATGATAGTTTCTTTTGCTGTGCAGAAGCTCTTTAGTTTAATTAGATCCCATTTGTCGGTTTTGGCTTTTGTTGCAATTGCTTTAGGTGATTTCATCATAAAAGCTTTGCCCATGCCTATGTCTTGAATGGTATTGCCTAGGTTTTCTTCTAGGGTTTTTATGGTTTTGGGTTTTTCACTGAAGTCTTTAATCCATCTTGAGTTAATTTTTGTATAAGGTATAAGGAAGATGTTCAGTTTCAGTTTTCTGCACATGGCTAGCCAGCTTTCCTAACACATTTTTTTTTTTTTTTTGAGATGGAGTCTTGCTCTGTCACCCAGGCTGGAGTGCAGTGGCACGATCTTGGCTCACTGCAACTGCTGCCTCCTGGGTTCAAACGACCTCAGCACCATTTATTAAATAGAGAATCCTTTCCCCAATGCTTGTTTTTGTCAGGTTTGTTGAAGATCAGATAGTTGTAGATGTGTGGTGTTATTTCTGAGGTCTCTATTCTGTTGCATTGGTCTATATGTCTGTTTTGGTACCAGTACCATGCTGTTTTTGTTACTATAGCATTGTAGTATAGTTTGAAGTCAGGTAGCATGATGCCTCCAGCTTTGTTCTTTTTGCTTAGGATTGTTTTGGCTTTGCAGGCTCTTTTTTGGTCCCATATGAATTTTAAAGTAGTTATTCTTATCTGTGCCACATGACACTTACTCTAAAACCAACCACATAATTGGAAATAAAACACTCCTCAGCAAATGCAAAAGAACTGAAATCCTAAAAACAGTCTCTCAGACCACAGTGCAATCAAATTAGAACTCAGGATTAGGAAACTCACTAAAAACCACACAACTATGTGGAAATTGAACAATATGCTTCTGCATGACTCCTGGGTAAATAATGAAATTAAGCGGAAATCAGGAAGTTCTTTGAAACCAATGAATCAAAGAGACAACATACCAGAATCTCTGGGACACAGCTAAAGCAGTATTAAGTGGAAAATTTATAGCACTAAATACCCACATCAGAAAGCTATAAAGATCTCACATTGACAACCTAACATCCCAAGTAAAAGAGTTAGAGAAACAAGGGCAAGCAAATCCAAAACCTTGCTGTAGACAAGAAATAACTAAGATCAGAGCTGAACTGAAGGAGATAGTAACACTAAAAACTCTTCAAAAAATCAATGAATCCAGGAGGTGGTTTTTTGAAAAAATTAATATAATAGATACCCCACTAGCTAGGCTAATAAAGAAGAAAAGGGAGAAGAATCTAATAGACACAATAAGAAATGATAAAGGGGATATCACCACTGACCCCACAGAAATACAAACTACCATCAGAGAATACAACAAACACCACTATGCAAATAAACTAGAAAATCTAGAAGAACAGGATAAATTTCTGGGCACATACACCATCCCAAGACTAAACAAGAAAGAAGTTGAATTCCTGAATGGTCCAATAAAAAGTTCTGAAATTAAGGCAGCACTAAATAGCCTACCAACCAAAAACAACCCATGACCAGGTGGATTCACAGTCAAATTCTACCAGAGGTACAAAAAGGAGCTGGTACCATTCCTTCTGAAATTTTTCCAAACAATTGAAAAGGATGGTCGCCTCCCTAACTCATTTTATGAGGCCAGCATCATCCTGATACCAAAACCTGGCAGAGACACAACAAAAAAAGAGAATTTTAGACCAATATCCCTGATGAACATCGATGCAAAAATCCTCAATAAAATACTGGCAAACCGAATCCAGCAGCACATCAAAAAGCTTATGCACCACAATCAAGTTAGCTTCATCTCTGGGATGCAAGCCTGGTTCAACATAAGCAAATCAATAGACATAATCCATCACATAAACAGAACCAATGACAAAAGTCACATGATTATCTCAATAGGTGCAGAAAAGGCCTTTGATAAAATTCAATATCCCTTCATGCTAAAAGCTCTCAATAAAATAGATATTCCTGGAACATATTTCAAAATAATAAGAGCTATTTATGACAAACCCACAGCCTATATCATACTGAGTGGGCAAAAGCTTGAAGCATTCCCTTTGAAAACTGGCAAAAGATAAGGAAGCCTTCTCTCACCACTCCTATTCAATATGGCATTGGAAGTTCTGGCCAGGGCAATCAGGCAAGAGAATGAAATAAGGGGTATTCAGATAGGAAAAGAGGAAGTCAAATTGTCTCTCTTTGCAGACGACATGATTGTATATTTAGAAAACTCTATCGTCTCAGCCCACTCCTTAAGCTGATAAGCAACTTCAGCAGTCTCAGGATACACACTCGATGTGCAAAAATCACAAGCATTCCTATACACCAACAATAGACGAGCAGAGAGCCAAATCATGAATGAACTCCTGTGCATTTTCAATCCACCACTCTAATCTCACCTTCTCAGTAAAAATTTCCTCCCCAAAATATATTGATTCATTCATGCTGAAAATTATGTTGAATTTATTTATGCCACACATGTTTATGTGTGATATTGTATTATTCTAATTGCTAAATAGAACCTGTTTTATAAGTCTTTTTTTAATTATACTTTACGTTTTAGGGTACATGTGCACAACATGCAGGTTAGTTACATATGTATACATGTGCCATGTTGGTGTGCTGCACCCAGTAACTTGTCATTTAACATTAGATGTATCTCCTAATGCTATCCCTCCCCCCTCCCCCCACCCCCCAACAGGTCCCGGTGTGTAATGTTCCCCTTCCTGTGTCCATGTGTTCTCATTGTTCAATTCCCACCTATGAGTGAGAACATGCGGTGTTTGGTTTTTTGTCTTTGCGGTAGTTTGCTGAGAATGATGGTTTCCAGTTTCATCCATGTCCCTACAAAGGACATGAACTCATCCTTTTTTATGGCTGCATAGTATTCCATGGCGTATATGTGCCACATTTTCTTAATCCAGTCTATCATTGTTGGACATTTGGGTTGGTTCCAAGTCTTTGCTATTGTGAATAGTGCCGCAATAAACATATGTGTGCATGTGTCTTTGTAGCAGCATGATTTATAATCCTTTGGGTATATACCCAGTAATGGGATGGATGGGTCAAATGGTATTTCTAGTTCTAGATCCCTGAGGAATTGCCACACTGTCTTCCACAATGGTTGAACCAGTTTACAGTCCCACCAACAGTGTAAAAGTGTTTCTATTTCTCCACATCCTCTCCAGCACCTGTTGTTTCCTGACTTTTTAATGATCACCATTCTAACTGGTGTGAGATAGTATCTCATTGTGGTTTTGATTTGCATTTCTCTGATGGCCAGTGATGATGAGCATTTTTTCATGTGTTTTTTGACTGCATAAATGTCTTCTTTTGAGAAGTGTCTGTTCATATCCTTCGCCCACTTTTTGATGGGTTGTTTTTTTTCTTGTAAATTTGTTTGAGTGCATTGTAGATTCTGGATATTAGCCCTTTGTCAGATGAATAGATTGCAAAAATTTTCTCCCATTCTGTAGGTTGCCTGTTCACTCTGATGGTAGATTTTTTTTGCTGTGCAGAAGCTCTTTAGTTTAATTAGATCCCATTTGTCAATTTTGGCTTTTGTTGCCATTGCTTTTGGTGTTTTAGACATGTCTTAACTCTGCCACAAAGCTATTTCCTCAGTGCTTCCTGCATACCTGACAGTATCTAATAATGTTCTGGATATTCAGTAGACATAGCACAAAGTTGTTTTATTGTTATTAAAAGTGATCACCCTCATATATGTCATTTATGGTTACAGTGAATCTTTTGTGTTAAGGTAAATCTTTCACAGAAAGTGTTCATATGAACAATGAGTTTGATCTTGAAGCAGAATGCAAAAGTAGATAGCTTTATTATCTAAAGTTATTATAGAGTAGCTTTTCATCTGTCCTGACAGAATTTATGATAAGGTTAAACTTCATTTTTAAGAATAATATTAAAAATGCTTCTTCATTTTTGAATGCTAAAAGACAACAGAAATGGTATATGAGTTATTTTTCTAGTTTTAAAATATTAAGCTAGATTTTAATTTTTTTCCAAAAAAGCATCTTTCATTTTTTTAAACTCTCTTTGTTTTATAAAATATTTTTGTTTATTTTGATTTTATATTAAAATTATATTCTTATCAAAATTTTAAACATATGAACCCTTTGTAAGTGATTTAAAGTATTGAGAAATATTTATAAATAGAAGAAACATTAACAGATATGTATTAATTACATATTGCTTTTCAAGAAATATAGCTGTCCGCTAATTGGTTTTCTCTTTATCTGGTATTTTTGTTACTGACTGTTGTCAATTTTTTACTTGCAAATTATCTATGAATGATAGAATCCCCAAAGGGGAAAGGAAACATTTAAAAATTTCTTCACAGGACACAAAGTTTCAAAAGCTAAAATCCTGGACCAGGTGTGATGGCTCATACCTGTAATCCCAGCACTTTGGGAGGCCGAGGTGGGTGGATCACCTGAGGTCAGAAGTTTGAGACCAGCCTGGCCAACATGGTGAAACCCTGTCTCTAATAAAAATACAAAAATTAGCTGGGTGTGGTGGCGCACACCTGTAATGTCAGCTACTTGGGAGGCTGAGGCATGAGAATCACTTTAGCCCAGGAGGTGGAGGTTGCAGTGAGCTGAGATGCCACCACTGCACTGCAGCCTGGGTGACACAGCAAGACTGCATCTCAAAAAGAAAAAAAAGAAAAAAAGTTAAAAATGATATATATATATATACACACACATATATATTTAATCTCACATCAGTGAGAAATAAAGCATTTTACTAAATCTTTATATGGTGTGGATCTGTGTCCCTGACCAAATCTCACATTGAGTTATTTTTATTGTAATCCCCAGTGTGGGAGGTAGGGCCTGTAGGAGGTGACTGGATCATGGGGGCAGGTTTCTCCCTTGGTACTATCATCATGACAGTGAGTAGGCTCTCATGACATCTGGTCATTTAAAATTGTGTGGCACCTTCCTGCTCTCTCTCTCCCTCCTGCTCTGGCCATACGAAGCTCCTCACTCCTGTTTGCCTTCCTCCATGATTGTAAGTTCCCTGAGGCCTCCCCAGAAGCTGATACCATTATGTGCTTCCTGTATAGCCTGTGGAACTGTGGGCCAATTAAACCTCTTTTTAAAATAAATTATCAAGTATCAGTTATTTCTTTATATAGCAGTGGGTGAACCAATTAATATAAGATCAATAGATTTTTAAAATGGAATTTGCAACCGTGATATTTCTTATGCATTTCTCATAGGAGATTAATGGTTGCTATGTACAAATCCTAAAGTAAACTAAGAAAATCACCTCAAGTATCGTATTTAAGCAACAATAAATATATCACTTTGTAAACTTACTACAAATCAATACAAAGAAGTTAAAATTCAATAAGGTTTATTATACTGAAGTATATATGACCACAAACTGTTTTTACACAGGGCTGCTCCACAACACTTTCTGAGACAATGGAAATACTCCATTCATTCTGCAGTGTATGGTGAGATGATCACTATTGTATGTATCTGCTGAGTACTTGAAATGTAGCTAGTATCACTGAGAAAGTGTTTTGTTTTGTTTTGTTTTCATTTCAACTTTTATTTTAGATTCAAGAGATACCTGTGCAAGTTTGTTACATGGATATGTTGTATGATGTTGAGGTTAGGGGTATGGATCACCTCACCCAGGTAGTGAGCACAGTACCCAACATGAAGATTTTCAATCCATTCTCCCTCCTAGTTTCCCTACCCCTTCTAGTAGTTTGCAGTGTCTGTTGCTCCCATCCTTATGTCCATGTGTAACCATTGTTTAGCTATCATTTATAAATGAGAACGTGCAGTATTTGGTTTTCTGTTTCTTCATTAACTCACTGAAGATTATGGTCTCTAGCAGCATTCGTGTTGCTGTAAAGAATATGATTTCATCCATTTTTATGGATGTGAAGTATTTAATGGTATATATGTCCTGCATTTTCTTTATCCAATCCACCACTGATGAGCACATAGGTTGATCCCATGTCTTTGCTATTGTGAATAGCACTGTGGTGAACATACAAGTGCATGTGTCTTTTTGGTAGACTGATTTATTTTCCTTTGGGTATATACCCAATAATGGGAATTCTAGGTCAAATGGTAGCTCTGTTTTAAATTCTTCGACAGATCTCCAAACTGCTTTCTACAGTGGCTGAATTAATTGACATTCCCACCAACACTGCATAAGCATTCCCTTTTCTCCATAGTCTAACCAGCATCTATTATTTTTGACTTTTTAATAATAGCCATTTTGACTAGTATGAAATATTGTGGTTTTAACTTGCATTTGTCTGATGACTAATAATGATGAACATTTTCTCATACGTTTGTTGGCCACTTGTATGTCTTTTTTTAAGAAGTGTTTGTTTAGCTTCTCTGCCCATTTTTTAGTGAGATTATTTATTTTTGGCTTGTTGATAAGTTCTTTATGGATTCTGGATATTTCACCTTTGTCAGATGCACAGTTTGTGAACATTTTCTCTCATTCTGTAGGTTGCCTGTTTACTCTGTTGATAATTTATTTTGCAGTGCAGAAGCTCTTTATAGGTCCCACTTACCAATTTTTGTTTTTGTTGCAATTGCTCTTGGGAACTTAACCAAACATTATTTGCCAAGGCTGATACTGAGAATGGTACTTCCTAGGTTTTCTTCTAGGATTTTTATAATTTGACATCTTATATTTAAATCTTTAACCCATCTCGAGTTAATTTTTTATATGGTAAAAGGGATACAGTTTCATTCTTCTGCATATAGCTAGCCAGTTATCCCAGCACCATTTATTAAATAAGGAATCATTTCCCATTGCTTGTTTTGTCACCTTTGTAGACGATCAGATGGTTGTAGGTGAGCAGGATTATTTCTGGGTTTTCTACTGCGGATATAGATCCATTGATCTATATGTCTATTTTTTTTTTACCTGTACCATGCTGTTTTGGTACTATAGGATTAAAGACAGGTATTGTGATGCCTCCAGCCTTGTTCTTTATGCTTAGGATTGCTTTGGCTATTGGGGCTCTTTTTTGCTTCCAAATGTAATTCTAAATACTTTTGTATAATTCTGTGAAAAATTGTGCAGGTAGTTTGATTGGAATTGCATTGAATCTGTAAATTGCTTTGGTCAGTATGGTTATTTTAGCAATATTGATTTTTCCAATCCATGAGCATGGAATGTTTTCCTATTTATTTGTGTCATTTCTGGTTTCTTTCAGCAGTGTTTTTAGCTCTCCTTATAGAGATCTTTCACTTCCTTTAGACACATTACTAGGTATTTCATTTTTCATGGCTATCGTAAATGGGATTATATTCTTGATTTGACTCTCTCAGCTTGAGAATGATTACTGTATAGAAATACTACTGATTTTTGTACATTTATTTTGTATCCTGAAACTTTACATATGTCATTTATTTTATTCCAGGAGCATTTGGGCAGAGACTGTGGGAGTATTCTAGGTATGTAATCATATCATCTATGAAGAGAGAGTTTTACTACTTTTTTTGTCCTGTTTAAATAACTTTTATTTCTTTCACTTGCTTGATTGCTCTGGCTAGGACTTCCAGTACTGTGTTGAATAGGAGTTGTGAGACTGGGCATCCTTGTCTTGTTCCAGTTTTCGAGGAGAATGGTTCCAGCTTTTGCCCACTCAGTATGAGATTGGCTGTTGGTTTGCCATAGATGGCTCTTATTATTTTGAGTAGTTCCTTTGATGCTTAATCTGCTGAGGGTTTTTATGTTGAAGGGATGGTGGATTTTACTGAAAGATTTTTTGTGTGTGTGTCTATTGAGATGATCATATGATTTTTGCTTTTAATTCTGTTTATGTAGTGAATAACATTTATTTATTTGTATTTGTTGAACAAGTCTTGCATCCCAGGAAGCAAGCTTACCTGATTGTGGTGTATTAACTTTTTACTGTGCCACTGGATTTTGTTTGCTAGTATTTTCTTGAGGGATTATGAATCTACGTTCATCAGGGATATTGATCTGAAGTTTTCTTTTTCATTGTGTCTCTGCCAGATTTTGGTATCAAGATGATGCTGGCATCATAGGGTGAGTTAGGGAGTGGCCCCTACTTCTCAGTTTTTTGGAACAGTTTCAGCAGAATTGGTACCAGGTCTTCTTTGTATGTCTGGTGGAATTTGGCTGTGAATCCATCTTGTCCAGCAATTTTTTTTTTTGATTATTAGGTTTCTTTTTATTACTGATTAAATTTTTGGGACTTCTTATTGTTCTTTTCAGGTTTTCACCTTCTTCCTGGTTCAATCTTGGGAGGTTGTGTCTTTCCGGGAATTTATCCATATCCTCTGTATTTTCTAATTGCTGTGACTAGAGTTATTCTTAATAGTTTCTGATAATCTTTTATATTTCTGTGGGATTGGGAGTAATACCATCCTTGCCATTTTTCATTGCACTTATTTAAATATTTTTTTTCTTTGTTAATCTAGCTAGTAGTCTGTCAATCTTTCTTATTCTTTTGAGAAACAAACTCTTGGTTTCATTGATCTTTTGCATGGATTTTCGCCTCTCAATTTAATTCAATTCCTCTCTAATTTTAGTTCTTTCCTTTTTTTTATAGCTTTGGGGTTGGTTTGTTGTTTTTTTGCTAGTTTCTTGATGTGCAAAGTTAGATTGTTAATTTGTTTCTAACTTATTGATGAAAGCATTTAGTGCTATAAACTTTTCTCTTAACATGCTTAATCTGCATCCCAGAAATGTTGGTACGTTATGTCCCCAATTTTATTAATTTCTAATAATTTTTTGGCCTTAATTTTGTTGTTCATTCAGGAATTATTCAGAAGCAAGTTGTTTAAATTCTATGTGCTTGTGTAGTTTTGGGAGACCTTCTTGATTGTAATTTCTGTTTTTATTTTATTGTGTTCTGAGAGTGTGGTTGGTATGATTTTGTTTTTTTGAATTTATTGATCCTTGCTTTATGAGCAACATTTGGTCCATTTTAAAGAATATGTTCTGTGTGCAGATGAGAAGAATGTATATTCTGTGATCTTTGGGTGGAGTGTTCTGTAGATGTCTATTAGGTTCAATTGATTGTCACATTTAAATCCAGAATTTTTTGTTAGTTTTCTGCCTCAATGATCTGTGTAATGCTATCAGTGGAGTCTTGAAATTTCTTACTATTATTTTGTGACTAAGTCTTTTCATCGGTCAAGAAGAGCTTGTGTTTTTGTTTGTTTTGTTTTTAATCTGGGTGCTCCAAAGGGTGCATATATATTTAGAATAGTTAAGCCTTCTTGTTGAATTGTAGCCTTTATCATGTACTGCCCTTCTTTGACCTTCTTAATGGTTATTGGTTTAAAATATATTCTATCAAATATAAGAACAGTGACTCCTGCTGTCCTTTTGTTTTCCATTTGCATGGTAGATCTTTCTATATCCCTTTACTTTGAGCCTGTGGTTATCACTACATGTGAGATGGGTCTATTGAAGGCAGCAGATGGGTGGGTCTTGCCTATTTATCCAGTATGTGACTCTGTCTTTTAAGTGGGGTGTTTAGACCATTTACATTTAGGGTTAGGACTGACATTAGAGATTTTGATTCTGTCATCTTATTGTTAGCTGGTTGTTTTGTAGATTTGATTATGTAGTTGCTTTATAATGTCTGTGGGGTATGTACTTAAGTGTGTTTTGTGTTAGTATGTGTCATTCTTTCATGTCTATGTTTAGTACTCTCTTAAGGACCTCTTGTAAAGCTTGTCTAGTTATAATGAATTCCTGTAGCGTTTGCTTGTCTGAGAAGGATTTTATTTCTCCTTCACTTACGAAACTTAGTTTTGGCAGGATATGAAATTCTTGGCTGTAATTTATTTCCTGTAAGGATGCTGAAAATAGGCCACCAATATCTTCTGTCTTGTAAGGTTTCTGTTGAGAGATCTACTGTTAGCCTGATGGGGGTTCCCTTGGTGTGTAACCTGACTCTTCTCTCTAGCTGCCTTTAAGATTTTTTTTCTTTCATGTTGACCTTGGAGAATCTGATAACTGTACTTGAGGGGTGGTCAACTTGTATGGTATCTAGCAGGGGTCCTTTATATTTCTTGGATTTGTATGTCAAGCTCTGTAGTGAGATCAGAAAATTTTTCATGGACTATGCCCTCAAAAATATTTAACAAGTTGCTTATTCTCTCTTCTTCCCTCTTAAGAAAGCCAGTGAGTCATAGGTTTAGTCTCTTCACATAATCCCATATTTCTCATAGGTTTTGTTCATTTCCAAAAATTCTTTTTTCTGTATTTTTTTTCTGACTTGATTTAAAGAAGTGATTTTTAAGCTATGAGATTCTTTCCTCATCTTGGTTTATTCTGCTAATAATACTTCAAATTGTATTTTGATATTCTTGTAGTGAATTTTTCAGTTCCAGGGTTTAGTTTGGTTCTTTCTTAAAATGATTAGTTCATTTTTCAGCCTTTGGATTTTTCTACTAGATTACTTGGATTTTTAAGACTGGGTTTCAACTTTCTCTTGGCTCTCAATAAGCTTTCTTATCATCCAGATTTTGAATTCTATGTCTGTCATTTCATTCATTTCAGTCTGTTTAAGAACTATTGCTGGGAAGCTAGTGGGCTCATTTGAAGGTAAGGGGATACTGGCTTTTTGAATTGCCAGACATCCTAAGCTGATTCTTTCTCATTTGAGAGGGCTGGTGTTCTTTTTAACTGTATCGTAAGCTGAGTATAGCCAATTGTCTTTATTTTAAGTATTTTCAGAGGGCCAGCCCTCTGTCTAGGATTTTATTTTATTTTATTTTATTTTATTTTATTTTATTTTATTTTATTTATTTATAGATTCTTGCTCTTTGTGTCACATGGGTCTATATTGGCAGAAAATTTTTAGCAGTGTAGTTTGGGCTATGATCCAGTAGATGGTGCTTAAGAGTAATGGCCAGCAGAGGGGGTCTTGCTTCCTTTAGAGGCTCTTTTGTATTTCCTTGTGTTGCAAGCAGTGCTCTGAAGTGTGCAGGGAAGACAAATGACACCCTTACCTGGTCTACTTCTGGGCCTTGGAGGAGCCCCCTTCAATCACTGGTGACACAGTCATATTTCTTTTGTTAGGTGTTCCAGATTGCTTGGTTCTCCAGGGCAGAGATCTCAGCAAGGAGACAGAACACACCTTTTCATTACTGGCCTTGCATTGGGAGGGATGCCCTGCTCCCATGCTGGCCAGTGAACCCATGTGTCTCACCCCTCTGTGCTCTGAGAATGGGGCCTTTTTCCCAACTCAAGTGCTGGCCCCAGATCTTGGCTCAATATTCCTGAGCTGCATGCTGCAGCCCTGGGGTGCTGGAACCAGGCCACATCTCTGTCCCCTGGACCCTGTGAATGATGCTCTAGCTGCCAGGAAAGTGCTCCCAGGATACCAGAAAAGTCCTTGGGTAGAGCAAAATACCCAGGCTAGGCAGTGGAGGCTGTGCTGTGCACCCCTTTCTGTGGGGTGGCAAGGCAGGGGCCCTAGGAGGGGCTAGTGAGCAAGAAGGCCTATGCAACAGATGTGCCCCAGTCCTGCAGAGAGGTCAGCCTCACTCTCTCCTGGACCAGCTGTCAGCTGGGACTAAAGATACTTGGACGGAAATGGGGAACCTCGGGGCATTGGAAGCTATGGCCGCACTCCGCCGCAGCTGCTCCATGCAGAAAAGCTTCTGCGCTTCACGCTGGCTGAAGCCTTGTCTCTGCCCACTCTCTGGGAAGATCTTTTTGCCAGTTCAAATGTCTGTGGTAGATACAGGGTCACCTTTAGCTAGGATCCCAGAGGTCTGTGGCAAGAATGCGCTGTCCATCCTTCCCTTAACTCGCCTCTTTCCCTGGAGCCATTCAGGTAGCCCTAGCATCTGTGTACCCCACATATGGTTTTCAGCTTTCTTTCTCTTCAGCCTTGGTTTCTGTGTCAGCTCTCCATTGACCGTCAGTGTTTTCTGTCCAAAGATCTGCCAAAATATATGTTGGTTTACTCTATATTTTGGTCTGTCTCATTGCAAGCAGTGCTTCCTGGCTGTGGTCATCCTTCCAGTCATCCTTCTTGTCTTCAATAGAAAGTGAATTTTAATTTAATTTAATTAGTCACACTTGGCTTGTAGCTTATGTATTGTCAGTACAGTTATAAACAAGAGGAGGTCTTGGGACAATGTATCAGTGCTCTTGGCAAGAGACATTGCACAATCAACGGGGTTTAACTAAAGAAAAAATAATGACAGTATATTGTACTTGTATAACATATGTAAAAGTAAAATATATAACAAAAATTGTGCAAAGCATAGGAGGGAATAATTGGAATTGATGGAAGGCTTTTACTCTACCAAAATGTCATATAAAATATTTTTTCAACAAATGTTGCTGAACATTTGGATTTCCGTAGACAAGAAAATTAACCTGGATGTGTATTTCACACCATATGTAAAGCTAACTAAAAATGGACCATACGTATATATATAATTTTTTTTTTTTGACATGGAGGTTCACTCTTGTTGCCCAGGCTGGAATGCAATGAAGCGATCTCGGCTCACTGCAACCTCCGCCTCCCAGGTTCAGGTTCAAGCATTCTCCTGTCCCCATCTCCTGACTAGCTGGGATTACAGGCATCCACCACTAAGCCTGGCTAAATTTTTGGTATTTTTAGTAGAAACAGGGTTTCACCATGTTGGCCAGGCTGGTCAAAAATGGACCATATTTTCGAATATACATATAAAATGATAAAACTTCTATAAGAAACTATAGGAGAAAATATTTTGTTTTTTTGTCAGGCAAAGAGTTTTAGGATATAATACAAAAAGCAAAGCTCAGAAAAGAAAAATTGGACTTGGTAGAAATTAACTTTTTTAATTTACAAAGGCTTAATTTCAAAGGCTCAAGGAAAAACAAAGATAAATAAGTATTTACGGGGTTAAGTAAATAAAAAATGGGATGGTGAAGCACTCTGAGACTAGTATCAACAGGACACCATTTTATCCTCAGAGCTGATGGAGCAAGAGAATTAAATGATATTACCATGACCCAGTAAGAGACAAAATCCTGGAAGACAGATGCTGCCTAAGAGAAGTTTCATTTGATGAGGAAAGTAGCCACTGGCTAGACCACAATTAGGCAGGAGTTAGCCCAGGAAATAAATTATCTGCCTCTAACAACCTGCCTCAATTTACCTGGCTTTTGCTTCCCAAATGGTCTGGGTGATATGGTCCATGGAAGTCAGCCTCTCAGTGTTCACTACAGGAAAAAAAATTTAAAAAAGAGACAGAAATGGATTGGAGGGAATATCCCTCAGATTCCACTGTCTTTACACTCACTTCTATTTTTGTCCTTTCCTTTATTAAAACAAAACAACAATAACAACAACAAATGAGCACTTCCTACACAGACAAAATACAAAGCCATAACCATAGTCGCTATGGCCTTTATCACCCAGGCTGGAGTGCAGTAGCACGATCACAGTTCACTGCAGCCTTAACCTCCTGGGCTCAAGCGATCCTCCCACCTCAGCCTCCACAGTAGCTAGGACTACAGGTGTGTGCCACCATGCATGGCTAAGTTTTGTATTTTTTGTAGAGATGGGGTTTCTACCTGTTGCCCAGGCTGGTCTCAAACTCCTGAGCTCTAGCAATCTACCTGCCTTGCCTCCCAAAATGCTGGGATTACAGGTGTGAGGCATGGCACCCAGTCCTACCTGGATCATATGTTGTACAGAACGTCTAGGTATTTCACCCTTTTCCAGAGCTTATTCACCCTAATAAGTGGCCAAAACTCCCTCTGGAGAAGGCGTGGGGAAGATATACTCTGTAGACTTGTTGCCATGTTACAATTGTTTCAAAGTAAGCAGACTTCTCAGTTAATATGCTGCAGGTCTGTAAACTGATTTAAGTCTAGGACTAGACTAAGGAGTGTGAAGCTCCAACAGTAACTTGATTTGGATATATTTCTGCCACACATAGATGCTTCATCTCATATTTTATCCAGAATCCTTGGTTAACATTCCTGTATTGAGCTTAGGTACAGTCCAATGTCATAATTCCTCTTTCTTGGTATAACATCACTAGGTCATTTCCCAAAACTCACCTGCCAGCTCTAGACAAATGAAATTGGCAAAAGTCCTACAAATATCTCAGTATATACAATTTATTTATTTGGAAAGAGACTTTTTGCTTTCCTCTCTAGTAAACTCTTATGAAACAGGAGGCAATGAAAGATGGTGAAGTTAAATCCTGAGTAAAATCAACATACTATTTTTGAGGCAACTGTGCACAAAGTGAAGTCACTAAAACAGTTCTTTGCAAAGCAGATCGCGTCTCTGAAATAAAGGAGATGAACTGCTTCCACTGCCAGAAACAATATGGGAGGACTTTTGAACTAAAAATTTCAGTTTTGCCTGTTTTTGCCCTAATCTCATGGTTCTACTCTTTCCCAACAACTTTTCTTAGCATAAACAATTTGTCAAGTTGGACATTTCACTGACACTGCAACTCTACACCCTTACAATTAGGCCTCAGGCTTTGTCTTCAGCCATGTCTGCCCTATACTATCCCAAATAAGGGATTGTTTTAAGACTGCCATTAAGATATTCTGGATCTCCACCTGTGACGCAAATTGGGCGCTCAGTGTTTTAAGTATATATTTATCTTTGTGTAAACTCTCCAGAATTGTCAGAAGCAGTTTTGCCTCATTCTGTAACCTTTGCAATCACCATTTTTGCCATATCCACTAAGTGTCAAAGACAATTGATTGCCCAGTGCTTTGTGCTCAATCGGTAATTAATTTCAGGTCATTCTAGTGAGAAATTGAAAACTGTGATGCTACTTTGTCACAGATTGCAGTGTTATATTTCCCTCAACAATGGGGTTTTCCATCTGCTTACAGATAAGAGAGCAAACCCATCTCAGAATCTCACTCATGATACCAGTTATTGTATCATTTAGGGCTGTGGTGGAAAACAGATGGCATTCTCAAAATGGTTTTACTAAAAATAATTTAAAGAAGGAAGAATTAAGCGAACCAAAAAGGGATAGTGAGGCACTTAGTGAATAATTATAGTAGTGGAAATCCTGCAGGGAACAGCAAAGAAAATGCAGTGCACCTGGAGAGACCTAGCGCAATTGAAGACTCACTCAACAGGTGTTATAGCTAAAGAGGAAAACAAGTACTGTTGGAAATGTACGAAACAGAGAGAATTGGAAGACAAATACCCTAACCTCACTCACCTGGCACTCTTCATTCCTTTGCTGGTGCCTCCCATTTACCAAACCCAGCCAAAGGCAGAAGACCAAGATGTAGTCTACGGTAATCAGCCCCAGGATACAGAGCTGAGCAGAAGAGAAGAGAGATCAGCAGGAAATAAGAAACACTCTCGCGAAACCACAGGCAATTTATGAAGGACCAATATAGTAACCTCTCTTGTGGATTATGGATTTTAAAGGTAAAACTTAGAGGAACTAACTTAGTAGATGTTTGTTGTGAAATAATCTAAGTGCTATCCGATAGCCCTTTGTTGTTTGTATGAACATTTTTGACTTGAAAACCACCATGTCACATTCTGTGGTGAGTCCATTGCATTATTATGATAAGCAAAAGTAGGAATAAAAGGCAGAAAGTTTAATTTATCAGGAAGTTATGTCAATTATACAATAGTATGGAAAGATAATAAACACAAGCATAATAATATAACTTTTTAAAATATGTTTTACTAATGGGTTATGTAGTGGTATCTATGGTTTAATTTGCATTTCTCAGATTATTTATTATATTGGGCATTTTCGATATGCTTATTTATCAAGTATATATCTTCTTTGATGAAACATTCATTAAAATAATTTGCCAATTTTATATTAGATTGTCTTCCTATTATTGAGTGATAACAGCTCTTTTCCATATTTGTAATATATAACTATGTCTAAATAGACAGATAGAGGTTAAGGTATAAATATATAGATATTTATAATCATATATATGTTGCCATATATGTTAAATGTGTCTTTCCATGTCATAACTTGCCTTTTCATTTCTTTAACAGTGTCTTTCAAAGACTTGGCAGTTGTTATTTGAATAAAGTTATCAATTTTTATGTATGATCTGAATTTCTTTTAGCAAAAAAATAAAATTTACTTAGCCAAAAAATTTATCCTATATTTCCTTTTAGAAGTTTTGTAGTCTTGAATCTTATATTTTGATCTTTGCTCTAATTTGAGTGAAATTTTATATATGGTGTGAAGCAAAGTTCAATTTTTATTTCCAAATATATACACAGATATTACAGGATCATTTGTTTAAAAAATATGTAATTATTTTTGATGAATTATCCTGGCACATTTGTAGAAAAATCAATTGACTGCATATGTGTGGAAAGTACTCCGAAACTTTCTATTTATTTCTCTTGACCCATTTGTCCATCCATATACCAACACCACAAAGTTTTAATTCCTGTGGCTTTTTATAAAATCTTGAAACCTGTTAATGCGTGTTCCTCAACTTTGATCTTTTTCTACTTTTTTTTTTTTTTTGCTAATTTAGGTGTTTTGCATTTCCATATAAACTTTATAATTAGAGTACAAAATTTTATACAAAGGGTCCTAAGACTTTGCTTGTTACCGCATTGAATCTATAAATATATTTAGGAAGAATTCACATAATTATATTGATACTCAAATAAACATACAATAATATATGTATTTATTTATCTTTATTTTATTTCAGCAGCGTTTTGTAGTTTTCAGTGGCTAGGTCTTACCTATACTTTACTTTATCTTTAAGTATTCTTGGTTTAGATGCTATTGTAAATGGTGTTTTGGAAATTTATAACATTATTGTTTGTGGTCAGAATATATAAATACAATTGACATTTTGCATATTGGCTTTCGATTGTGTAATTTGTCTTAATTCAATTAATTATAATTTCTTTCTGTGAAGTTCATTAGGCTTTTCTATAGAACTGATTATGTTTTTGGAATAAAGACAATTTTATTTTGTGTAGGCTTTTCTTTTAACATACAGCATAGCTTTTACTTCCTTTCTTGCCTTATTGAACTGGCTAGAACCTAATTCAATATTAACTAGAAATAATGTGATTGAACATTCCTGATGTTGAGGGAAAGCACTCAGTTTGTTTGTTAATCATTGTGATGTTTTTCGTAAATATAAGTTTCTCATAAATGTACTGTTGAGAGAGTGCCCTATCTTTAATCCTTTTTTTTTAGGTCCTTAGTATAAAGGAATACATTAATTTTTAAAATTGTTAAACCAATTTTGCTTATTTGGGATAAGCCCCATATATCATGATGTATTACGATTTTTAAGTATTGTTAGATACATCTTATTAAAATTATTTGAAATGTTTTAGACTTTAGGTTCATGAGGGTTTTTTCAATTTTTAATTTTTCATTATAATGGATACATAATTATTGTACATACTTATAGGGTACATGTGATGTTTTGATACAAGCATACTATGTATAATCATCGAATTAGGGTAAATGGGATATCTATCACAATTATTTATCATTTCTTTGTGTTTGAAACATTCCAATTCCACTCTTTTATTTTGAAATGTATAATAAATTATTGTTAGCTATAGTTTCCCTATTGTGCTACTGAGCATTAGATCTTATTCATTCTATCTAACTGCATTTTTGTACCCACTAACCATCCTCTCTTTATTCTCCCCTCCACAGCATCCTTCCCAGCCTCTAGTTACCATCATTGCACTCCTTATCTCCATGAGTTCTTTTTCTTTAGTTCCTACATATTGGTGAACACATGTGATATTTGTCTTTCTCTTCCTGGCTTATATCACTTAAAATGCCCTCCAGTTCCATCCATTTTATTGCATTCTTTTTTATGGCTTGATAATGTTCCATTGCGTATATGTGATATGGTTAGGTTTTGTGTCCCCACCCAAATCCCATCTTGTATTGCAATCCCCATGTATTGAGGGAGAGGCCTAGTGTGAGATGATTGGATCGATCATGGGGGCAGTTTCCCCCATGCTCTTCTTGGGATAGTGAGTTCTCATGAGATCTGATGGCTTTATAAGGGGCTCTTCCCAGTTCGCTTCTTTCACACACTCCTTGCCTGCTGCATGTAAGATGTGCCTGCATCCCTTTCTGCCATGGTTGTAGTTTCCTAAGCCTCCCCAGTCATGTGGAAGTGTGAGTCAATTAAATCCCTTTACTTTATAAATTACCCAGTCTCAGGGAAGTTCTTTATAGCAGTCTGAAAACAGACTAATACAATATATATAATATTTTCTTTGTCCATTTGTCCATTAATGGATACTGAGGTTGATTCCCTATCTTAGCTGTTGTGGGTACTGCTGTAATATATGGGAGTGCAAATATATTTTGGATATATTGATTGCCTTTCTTATGGACATATACCCAGCAGTCGGATTGCTGGATCACATGGTAGTTCTGTTTTTAGTTTTTTGGGGGAAACTTTATACTGTTTTCCATAGTTGCTGTATGTTGGTAACTTACATTCCTACCAACAGTGTATAAAGGCTCCTCTTTCTCCTCATTTGTCATTGCTTGCCTTTCGGATATAAGCCATTTTAACTGGGATGAAATAATATCTCATTGTAATGAATTTTTCTGATAATTAGTGATGCTGAGCATTTTTTTTTCATATACTTTTGGCCATTTGTGTATCTTCTTTTCAGAAATACCTTTTCAGATCTTTTGCCCATTTTTAAATAAGATTATTTGTTTTGTTTGTTTTGCTATTGAGTTGTTTGAGATCCTTATATATTCTGGATGTTAATCCCTTGTTAGATTGGAAGTTTGCAAACACTTTCTCACATTCTGTAGGCTGTCTTTTCAGTTTGTTAATTGCTTTATTTGCTGTGCAGAAGCTTTTTTAGCTTGATGTGATCTCATTTGTCTATTTTTGATTTGGTTGGCTGTGTTTTTGAGGTCTTACTCAACAAATGTTTGCCCACATCAATGTCCTAGAGTGTTACCTCAGTGTTTTTTTCTGGTAGTTTTATAGTTACAGTTTTTAGATGTAAGTCTTTAATCCATTTTTACTTGATTTTTATACATGGTGAGAGATAAGAGTCTAGTTTCATTTTTCTGCATATGGATATCCAGTTTTTTTAGCACTATTTATTGGAGATACTGTGCTTTACCCATTGAATGTCCTTGGCACCTTTGTCAAAAATGAGATAACCATAATGGATAGATTTATAACTGTATTATCTATTCTGTTCCATTGTTTGAGACATCTTTTTTGATGCTAGTACCATATTGTTTGTTTACTATAGCTTTGTAGTGTATTTTGAAATCAGATCATGTCTATTAAGTCCATTTGGTCTGTAGTAAATATTAAGTCTGATGTCTCTTTGTTGATTTTCTGTCAAGATGATCTCTCCAATGCTGAAAATGGGTTTTGAAGTCTCAAGTTATTATGGTATTGGGATCTCTCTCTCTTTAGCTCTAATAATATTTGCTTTACATATCTGAGTGCTCCAGGATTGGATGCATGTATATTTATAATTGTTATATTATCTTGATATATCAATCCCTTTATCATTATATAATGACCATTTTCAATTTTTTTCTTGAAATATATTTTATCTAATTTAACTATAGCTACTCCTACTCTTTATAGTTACATTTCCATGGAATATATTTTTTCCATTCTTTTAATTTCAATCTATATGTGTTTTTATAGGTGAAGTGAGTTTCTTGTAAACATCATATATGTGGGTCTTGTTTTTTATTGATTCCACCACTCTCTGTCTTTTGAATAATTTAGTCCATTTATATTCATTGTTACTACTGATAGGTAAAGACTTACCACTGCCATTGTGTTATCTGTTTTGTGGTTGTTTGGGTGGTCCTCTCTTCCTTCCTTCCTGTCTTCTTTTATGTAAAAGTGTTTTTCTCCTGTAGTATGTCGTTATTTCTTGCTTTTTATTTTTATCTATTATAAGTTTTTGTTTTGTGGTTACCATATGGCTTGCAAATAACATTTTATACAAATTAGTTTGAACTTTGATAGCTTAACTTTAATTACAAAGAAAGGAAAAAAAGCAAACAAAAAAACAAAGAGAAAACTAAAAACCTCTACACTTTTTTAATCCACCCTGTCCTCATTTTTTTGACTTTTTGTTTTCTCTGTTTACTTTTTTTTTTTTTTTTTTTTGAGGTGGAGTGTCACTCTGTCTCCAGGCTGGAGTGCAGTGGTGAGATCTCGGCTCACTGCAACCTCTGCCTCCCGGGTTCAAGTGATTCTCCTGCCTCAGCCTCCCAAGTAACTGGGACTACAGAGGTGCACCACCATGCCCCGCTAAGATTTTTTGTATTTTTAGTACAGACGGGGTTTCACCATTTTCCCCAGGGTGGTTTTGATCTCCTGACCTTGTGATCCTCCCACCTTGGCTTCCCAAAGTGCTGGGATTACAGGTGTGGGCCACCATGCCCGGCCTCCCTTTAGCATGCCTTTTAAGGCAAGTCTGGTGTTGACAAATTCCTCAGCTTTTGATTGTCTAGAAAAGTCTTTATTTCTAGTTTGTGTTTGAAGGATAACTTTGATTAATATAATATTCTAGGTTGAAAGATATTTTTTTCCTTCAGCCCTTTGACTTTGTCATCCCACTTCCTCGTGACCTGTACGGTTTCTGCTGCTAGACACATCAGAACTCCTTTATATGTTATTTGCTTTTTTTTCTTGCTGCTTTTAGGATCCTTTCTGTATCTTTGACCTTTGAGAGTTTATTACATGCCTTGAAGTAGTCTTATTTGGGTTAAATTTATTGGATATTTTTTATCTTCTTGTACTTGGATATTCATATCCTTCCCAAGTTTTAGAAGATTTTCTGTTATTATTTCTTTGAATAAACTTTCTCTCTCTTTCCATCCTCCTTAAGGCCAATAACTCCTATATTTGTGCTTTTGAGGCTATTTTCTAGATTTTTTTAGGCATTCTTTATTCTCCTTTATCCTTTTTTTCTTTTTTCTCCTCTAATTGTGTATATTGATATAACCTATCTTTGAGCTCATTAATTCTTTCTTGCTTGATCAGTGCTGCAGTTGAGAGACTCTGATGCATTTTTATGTTTCTCAATTGTATTTCTAAGCTCCAGAATGCCTGCTTGAATTTTTTAATGATTTCAATCACTTTGTTAAATTTTTGTGATAGAATTTTGAATTCCTTCTCTGTTTTATCTTGACATTTTTTGAACTTCCTCAATACAACAATTTTGAATCCCCTGTCTGAAAGGTCACATATCTCCGTGACTTCAGTATTGGTTGTTAGTGCCTTATTTTGTGTGTTTGGTGAAGTCATGATTTCCTGGATGTTCTTGGTGCTTGAGGGCATTCACTGATGTCTGGGCATGGAAGACTTACATATTTAAACTAATCTTCACAGTCTGGGCTTGTTTATATGCACCCTTGAGAGAGGGCTTTTTACAAATTCCAAGGGGAGTGAGTGTTGTGACCAAAGCCTGTTGTCACGGTAACTGTTTCAGCACTAGGGGGCTCCATAAGCTCAGGAATGGTGCAAATCCTGCAGCCTTCTATAGACACTGCCTTGGTGAACTTGGGTAAGATAAGGGAGAATTCCCTGGGTCACCAGGCAAAGTCTCTCACTTTCTTTTCCCCAATCAAAAGGAGTCTCTCTTGGCCCTGGGCTATCTGAAATTGGGGAAAAGGGTGATGTGGACACTCTCATGTCCACCATAGCTGGCACTGTTCAGGGTCACATCCAAATTTTTACAGAGCAGCAAAATACTGGGACTCACCCAAAGCCTGTGGCCACAATTGCCTGGCTGCTGCTGCTCTTTACTCAAAGTCCAAGACCACTTTAGTCAGCAGTTGGTTAATTCAGCTGGGTCCTTCTTATCAAGGCAGTGGAATCCCTTCTGACCAAAGGTAGATCTATAAGCACCATCCAGGAGCAAAGACCTGGAATCTGGGGTTTCAGGAATCTTCCTGATGCTTCATTTTACTTTGGCTCAGGTGGCACCCAAGTTGCAAGATGCAGTTTTCTGTAAGCTGTCCTCACCTTCTGTCAAGCAGACGGAATCTTTACTGAGGCTACAGTGCCTGGAGTTGTAGGAGGGGTGACACAGGCATTCATTTGGACACCACAGTTGGTGTTGCACCCCAAGTCCCCTCCTACAAAACCAGTGCAGCAACAGGACTTGCCCTAGGACTGTGATCCTTGTGTCCCGACTGCCACTTACATTTATTCTGGGACCCAGGCCAATTTTGTCAGCTAGTGGTGAAGCTAGCTAGTACTCAGGTTTTTCCTGCTGGTGTAAGAAATTTCCCTCTGGCCCAGGGCTGGTCTAGATGTGCTCCCTCCATGAGCACTCTCAGAATTCTGCCCTGTGCTGTGTTCTGCTGTGACAAGCCAGAAGTGAGTTCCAATGTAGTGCTCCACACTCACTTTGCTCTCCCTCCCCGCAAAACACATTTTCTCCCCATCTGTGCCGCCTGGAGTTAGGGTAGATGAGGTGTAGGCAATGCGAGAGTGTCTTACCTACTCTCTTCAATACCTCTTTCCTCGTTATTATGTTCAAACCAGGCACTGTGATACCTCACATGACTTTTTGGTTCCTATTGAAGGTGCTATTTTTAGTTTTTGGGGGGAACCTTCATACTGACTCTATAATACCTGTACTAATTTACATTCTCACCAACAGTGTTCAAGTGTTTTCTGTTCCCCACATCTTGCCAGCATCTGTTATTAACTGTCTCTTTGATATAAGCCACTGTAACTGGGATGAGATGATATTTGTATCTCATTTTCGTTCTTGCTTGTGTTTCTCTGATGGTTATTGATGCTGAGCATTTTTAAAGATACCTATTGGCCATGTATATGTTTATTTTGCAGAAATGTGTGTTCAGGTCTTTTGCCCAGTTTTTAATTGAGTTACGTTTTTTTCTATTTAGTTGTTTGAGCTTTTCATATATTCTGGTTATTAACAACTTGTCAGATACATAGTTTGCAAACATTTTCTCTACCTCTGCGTGTTGTCTCTTCAGTTTGTTGATTGTATCCTTTGCTGTGCAGAAGCTTTTTAGCTTGATATGATCTCATTTGTCAATTTTTGGTTTTATTGCCTGTGCTTTCGAGGTCTTACACAAAAAATCTTTGCCCACACCAATGTCCAAGAGTCTGTTCCCAAAGATTTTTTTTTCTAGTAGCTTCATAGTTTCAGATTTTAGATTTAAATCTTCCATCCCTTTTTATTTGAATTTGGGGCATGGTTCGAGAATAGGGGTCTAGTTTTATTCTCCTGCATGTCATTATCCAGGTTTTTATTAGCATAATTTATTGAAGAGACTTTTCTTTCACCATTGCATATTTTTGGCAACTTTGTTAAAAATGAGTTGGCTGTAAATTTGTGGATTTATATCTGGGTTTTCCATTCTGTTCCATTCGTCTATGTGTCTGTTTTTATGCCAGTACCATGCTGTGATTACTACAGCTTTGTAGTAAATTTTGAAGGCAGATAGTATGATGTTTCCAAGTTTGTTATTTTTGCTCTGGATTGCTTTGGCTATTTGGCGTCTTTTGTGCTTGATATAAATTTTAGGATTTTTTTTCTATTTCTGTGAATGATAACATTGGTATTCTGATAGCGATTGCATGTAATCTGTAGATTGCTTTGGGTAGTATTATCATTTTAAAAATATTAATTCTTCTAAATCATGAGCATGAAATGTCTTTTCATATTTTTGTGTCTTAAGTTTCTTTCATTAATGTTTTATAATTTACCTTGTATAGGTCTTTCATTTCTTTAAGTTTATTTCTAGATATTTTATTTTGTCTGTAGGTAATATAAATGGGATATATGTATTTTTTCCTGATTGATTGCCACTGCAATATAGAAATGTTTCTGATTTTATTGTTTATTTTGTATACTGCAACTTTACTGAATTTGTTTATCAGTTTTAAGAGTTTTTGGCTTGGCACGGTGGCTCACTCCTGTAATCCCAGAACTTTGGGAGGCCAAGGCCAGCAGATCACGAGGTCGAGAGATTGAGACCATCCTGGCTAATGTGGTGAAACCCCATCTCTACTAAAAATACAAAAAAAAAAAAAAAGCTGAGCGTGGTGGCACGCTCCTGTAGTCCCAGCTACTTGGGAGGCTGAGGCAGGAGAATCGCTTGAACCTGGGAGGCAGAGGTTGCAATGAGCCGAGATTGCACCCCACTGCACTCCAGCCTGCATGACAGAGTGAGTCCTGCCTCAAAAAAAAAAAAAAAAAAAAAGAGTTTTTTGATGGAGTCTTCAGGTTTTTCTAAAGCTAAAATAATATACTCAAACAAGGATAATTTGACTTCTTTTTTTCTAATTCAGATGTTCATTATCTTTTTCTCTTGCCTAATTGCTCTGTCCAGTACTTTCAATATTTGTTGAATAGAAGTGGTAAAGGTAGGCATCCTTGTATTGTTCCAAACCTTAAAAGGAAGTCTTTCAGTTTTTCTCCATTCAGTATGATGGTAGCTATTATAGATGGACTTTTTTATTTTGAGATATATTCCTTCTGTACTCATTGTAATGAGGGCTTTTTTTATCATTAAGGGATGTTGAATTTTGTCAAATGCTTTTCAGCATCTATTGCAATAATCACATAGTTTGATTTTTCTTGATTCTGTTAATGTCATGTATCATGTTTATGGATTTGTATAAGTTAAACCATCCTTGCATTTCTGGATGAATTCCACTTGATCATGGTGAATGATTTTTTAGCATGTTGTTGATTTCAGTTTGGTAGTATTTTGTTGAGAACTTTGCATCTATGTTAATCAATGATATTGGCCCTTAGTTTTATTTCTTTATTGTATCTTCATCTGCTTTTGGTATCAGTGTAATGTTGGCCTTGTGAGATGAGCTTAGAAGTATTTCCTCCTCTTTAATTTTTAAAAAGAGTTTGAATAGAATTTGCATTACTTTTTTAAACGCTTGGTAAAATTCAGCAGGGAAGTTATCAGGTCCTGGACTTTTATTTAATGAGAGACTTGTTATTATGTCTCAATTTTATTATTTCTTAATTGATTTTTTGAGGTTTTCTCTTTTTTCAGGATTCAATCTTCGTAGGTTGTATGTGTACAGGAATTTATTTTAGGTTTTCTAAGTTATTGGTGTGTAGTTGCTCATAATAGTATCTAATGATTCTTTGTATTACTGAGGTCTCAGTTTTTACATATTCTTTTATGTTTTTGATATTATTTATTTGGGTCTTCTATCCTTTATTCTTAGTCTAGCTGAAGGCTCACCAATTTTTTATTTTTTTCCAAACAGCATGTTTATGTTTCATTTGGTGTTTGTACTTTTTGGTCTCAATTTCATTTATTTCTGCTCTAAAGAATATGTATTACTTCTTTCCTTCTACTAATTGGGTTTTTTTTCCTTGAGGTACATAATTAGGTTGTTTATTTGAAGTCTTTCAACTTTTTTGATATAGGTGTTTCTTGCTATAATCTCTCTTCTTACTGTTTTTGCCATATTCCATATATTTTGGTATGTTATATTCCTTTTCATTTGTTTCAAGAAATGTTTAAATGTACTTCTTAACTTCTCAATTGACTCACTGGTTCTTCAGAAGTATGTTGTTTAAATTTTATGTGTTTGTCTATTTCCCGAGTTCCTCTTATTATTGATTTCTAGTTTTATTCCATTGCGGTCAGAAAAGATACTTGACATGATTTCTGCTTTTTTTTATTTGTTCAGACTTGTATTTTTGCCTAAGATGTGGTCTATTCTGGAGGTTGATCCATGTAGTGATGAAAATAATTAATATTCTGCAGCAGTTAGATGAAATGTTATGTAAATGCCAGTTAGGTCTATTTTATCTAACATGTAGTTTTATCCTGTTGTTTTTCGTTTTATTTTCTGTCTAGGTGACTTGTCCGTTACTGAGAGTGTGGTGTTAAAGTTGCCTACTATTATTGTTTTGCATTCTATTTCTCCCTTTAGATCTGTTCATGTTTACTTTACATACTTGTGACCTTTGGTGTTGAGTTCACACATATTTATGACTGTTATATTCTGTTGTTGAACTGACACCTTTATGATTATGTAATGAACTTATTCTCCTCTTTTTATAAACTTAGATTTATAGTCTGTTTTATCCGATATTAGTATAACTACTTCTGCTCTTTATTGGTTTCCAGTTGCATGGAATATCTTTTATTACTCCTTTACTTTCAGCCTATATGCATCTTTATAGGTAAAGTGTGTTTCTTGAATGAAACATATAGTTGGGTCCTGGTTTTTTAAATTCGTTCAGCCACTATATGCCTTTTAATTGGAGAATTGAGACTATTTACATTCAGAGTTATTAATAAGTGTTATTGATAGAGTGAGTATTTACGCCTGCTATTTTGTTACCTGTTTTCTGGCTCTTATGAGACTCTCCTCTTCCTCCTTCTTACTCTCTTCCTTTGTGGATAAGTGATTTTTTTCTTGTAGTACAGTTTAATTTGTTGCTTTTTATTTTTAGTGAATCCATTATAATTTTTTGTGCTGTGCTTACCATAAGGCTTACAAAAATAATTCTATAGATATAGCAAGTTATTTTAAAGAGATGACAACTTATCTTAGCTCACAAATAGAAAAATAGAAAGAAACCAGGGCAAACACACACACACACACACACACACACACAAAGAAATTCTACATGTTAACTTTATATCCTCCACATTTTGACTTTTGCTTGTCTCAACTTACATATTTTTATATTACGTATCTCTTTACTTGTTGCTATAGCTATTACTGTTTTTGATAGATTTGCATATGGGCTTCATCCTAGAATTATGAGTGGATTGATTGCACACCACAGTTACAGTAGTAGGATATTCTGGGTATGTCTGAGTGCTTAATTTTACCTGTAGGTTTTATACTTAAAAAGTTTTCTTTTTTTTTTTTTTTTTTTTTTTGAGATGGAGTCTTGCTCTGTTGCCCAGGCTGGAGTGCAGTGGCACAATCTCAGCTCACTGCCAGCTCCCCTTCCTGGGTTCATGCTATTCTCCTGCCTCAGCCTCCCGAGTAGCTGGGACTACAGGTGCCCACCACCATGCCAGGCTAATTTTTTGTATTTTTAGTAGAGACAGGGTTTCACCGTGCTAGCCATGATCGTCTTGATCTCCTGACCTCGTGATCTGCCCGCCTTGGCCTCCCAAAGTGCTGGGATTACAGGTATGAGCCACCACACCTGGCTGAAATGTTTTCTTTTTGCATGTTCATTTTTTTTTTTTTCAGATTTAAGAGCTCCCTCTATTATTTCTTATAAGATGGGAATGATGGTGGTGAATTATCTCAGCTTTTGTCTGTTTGTGAAAAGTTTTATCTCTCATTTATATTTGAAGAATAATTTTGCTGGATACATAGTATTCTTGGATGGTGCTTCTTTTTCTTTGTCTACTACGTAAATGTTCCACTCCTTTCTGACCTGTATGGTTTCTGTTGAGAAGTCTCCAGACACACTGGAGCTCATTTGATTTTATTGGCTTCTTTTCTTTTGCTGCTTTTAGAACCCTCTCTTTGTCCTTGAAATTTGAGGGTTTGATTATTATATACCTTGGGTTAGTCTTTTTGGGTTGAATATGCTTGGTGTTCTTAGGACTGCCTGTATCTGGATGTTTACATCTTTCTCAATTTTTGGATAGTTTCGTTATGATTTCTTTGAATAAACTTTGTACTTTCTGCACATTTTCAGCTCCCTCTCAACACCAATAGCTCTTAGATTTGTTAATTTGAGGTAATTTTCTATATCTTGTAGGTGGTTTTCATTCCTTTTCTTTTTTAATTTTCATTTTTCTCCTCTGACTGTGTATTTTCACATAGCCAGTCTTCAAGCTTACTAGTATTTTTCTCTCCTTGTCCACTCTGCTGTTGAGAGCCTCTAATGAGTTCTTCAGTGCAACAAATGTTTTTTAGTTCCATATTTCTGTTTGATTTTTAAAATTATTATTTCAATTTTTGTCAAATTTCTCTGAAAAATTTCTGAATTGCTTTACTGTGTTATCTTGGAGATCACTGAGTCTTCTTAAATCTGCTATTTTGAATTCTTTTTCAGAAAACTTACAATTTATTGCCTCATTAGGGTCTGTCACTGGATCTTTGCTTACCTTTTGTCGAGGTCATGGTTCTGTGTTGTTTTTGTTTGTTTCTCGTGGGTATACATCTATATCTTTGCTTTGGATGATTAGTAATTTATTCTAGCTTGTTTTGGTTTTCATTGGATATATTTGCTTGGGAAATCTTTATTGCTTGGTCACTATCTCCTTTTTGGTTCTAGGTGATTCCTTAGATAGGACTGCTACCTGTTTCAAATGGGATAGGTCTCAAACAGATTATCCCAGCAGCATGGTAAGGCTGGATAGGTGTTTATGACCAATGGCCCTGTGAAATGTAACTCCTACAATGTGGTGCTGCTAAACAGCCACTCTTATTTGTCATCTTCTTTGACTAAGTTACAGAGCATTGATTCCAAGCCTGGGGATGGTAGTCCCACTTCCTCTATTTTTCTCTACCTGTCCTCAGGAATATTTTTCCTTTCAGACAGTCGTGAATTTTCCCATGGCTTAAGGCAGGGACAGGTCTCCTGCAAGGGCACCCAAGATGGTGCAGAAGCTCGTTGACCACCTCAATCTCATTTTCTCTAGTATAGAAACCATAAGTTGGGGAAAGATTACCATGCACTTGTTGCCAAGCAGAGTTGCAGGGAGGGGCCTTGTGAATGTGGAAGTCTAATTATCCTACCATCTGCTCAGAGTTTGTTCACTTCTCTGTGGCCCTGGGATCTGTCTCATTCTCAGATTTCAGTTCTGGGTTGCTGCTGGTGAAAATCTTGGTGCTGTATATTTGTTTTTGTTTTGGCAAGGGAAGTGAAGTCGGCTTTCTTTTACACTGCTGTTTTAAAACTGGAAATCTGTTGATCTATCTGTTGGAAAGTTTTAAACTATTAATTTAATTGCTTTACTAAAAATAGGGCTACTCACACTTTGTTTTCATGTTTCACTTTTCTTAATATATATTTTAAAGAAATTTAAATATTTTATCTAATTTTTCAATTTTAATGACAAAATGGTCATAATTTTTAATATTATTTTTGTATTTGTTAAATATATAGTAATGTTTCCTCTTTTATCTTTGTTATTGGTAAGAGTATTTTTCTTTTTCTTGTGATTTATTTATCTTTTCAAAGAATCAGCTTCTAGTTTTACTAATTTTCTGTATTATTTGCTTTTTCTAGTTTACCAATACCCTCTATTTGGTTATTATTTCCTTTCTTTTATTGACCTTTTATTTAATGTGCTCTACTTTCATTGCTGCTTAAAGTAAATGTTAGATCAGTACTTTTAGACCTTTTTGCTTCTCTTTCATGAATTATGAGAGCCATAATTTCTTCTTGAGCACTAATTTAAGTACACCTCACCAATTTTGATGTGCATTCTTTTATTTTTATTTATTTCCCAATGTTTTCTAGTTGTCTTTGAGATTTCTTCTCTGGCTTATGGGCTTTATTTAAATACATTACTTGACTTCCAGTTGGGGGGGATGATTTTTCAGACTTTTTTGTTAGTGGTTTCTAATTTTATTCTGTTATGACCAGAAAATACATACATGATTATTTCAGCTCTTTCCAATTTATTGAGGTTTTTTTATTGCCCAAGTTATAATCTATTTTTGTGAATACTTTATTTTCACTTGATAAAATAATTTCTATTCTGCAGTCATTGGGTGGAATTGGTTGACAGTGTTGTTACATATTATCCTTATTTTTGCTTTCTCTATCTATTCCAGAAAGTTAAGTTTTGAAATTGCAAACTTTAACTGTAGATTTGTTTACTTCTACTTTTAGTTCTGTCCATTTCTGTTGTATTTATTTAGGATTTCCATTATGATATGCATACAATTTATGTTTTTATATCTTCCTAATAAATTATTATTATTATTTAATTGTATTTTATTTTAAGTTCTGGGATACCTGTGCAGAACGTGCATATATATATATACACACACACATGTGCCATGGTGGTTTCTAAACCTATCAACCCATCACCTAGGTTTTAAGCCCCACATGCATTAGCTATTTATCTTTATGTTCTCTCTCCCCACAATCCTTGACAGGCCCCAGTGTGTGTTGTTCCCCTTCCTGTGTCCATGTTTTCTCATTGTTCACTTCCCAATTATGAATGAACACATGCAGTGTTTGGTTTTCTGTTCCTGTGTTAGTTTGCTGAGAATAATGGCTTCCAGCTCCATCAGTGTCCCTGCAAAGGACATGATCTCATTCCTTTTTATGGCTGCATAGTATTCCATGGTGTATATATACCACATTTTCTTCATCCAGTCTATCATTGTGGGGCATTTGGGTTGATTCCATGTTTTTGCTATTGTGAATAGTGCTACAATAAACACACACATGCATGTATCTTTATAATAGAATGATTTATATTTCTTTCATTGTATACCTAGTAATGGGATTGCTGGATCAAATGGTATTTCTGGTTCCAGATTCTTGGGGCATCACCACACTGTCTTCCACAATGGTTGAATTAATTTACATTCCTACTAGCAGTGTAAAAGTGTTCCTATTTCTCCACAGCCTCACCAGCATTCATTGTTTATTGACTTTTTAATAATTGCCATTCTGACTGGTGAGATGGTACCTCATTGTTTTAACATAATGAAATGTGTTTCTTTATTTCTAGTACTATTTGATTTCTGAATTCTAGTTTGTCTTGAATAGTGTTTACATGATATTTCTCTTTAAATAATTTTACATTTTACTTATGTGTGTACTTACATTCGAAGTACTTTTTCGTTGACTACTATAGTTTGCTTCTGCTTTATTTATACAATCTGACAATTTCTCCCTTGAATTGGTGTGTTTATACCATTTACATTTAATGTAAGTGTAAGACTTTTGATATGAAATCTATCCTGCTGTATTTTTTACTTCTTTTTTTCTACTTCTTTGTGACTTATTTTGGATTACATTTAGAATTTAATTGTATTGCCATCTTTGGCTTATTAGCAATATCTATTTAATTTTTTATGGTGATTCCATTATTTAAATATTAATATTTAACTGACTGCCCTCTGTCTTTATACCATTTTGCACAGATAGCATACATCATGCTATTTTACATCTAAGACCCTTACACTGGGATTTTTCCTTATTTCTCTTCTCATTCTTTCCTTCTGCCTGAATAATTTCCTTTAACATTTTTTGTAGTTCAGGAATGCTAACATAAATTTTCTATTATTACGTGTGTTAAGATAGTTAATTTTGCTTTCATTTTTGAAGAACGTTTTCATTCGTGTTTAATTCATACCTGACAGGCTTTTTTATTTCAGATGTACTAAAGATAAGTTGGTTGGATTCTTATTTTTCTTCTCTTCTGTGAAACAGGCCTTTTGCTCACCAGCATTATTTAAGATTTTCTTTTAGTTAAACATTTTCAGAAATTTGAATTTGGTATACCTGTATCTGATTTTCTTTATGTTTCTTAAGTTTGGGATTTGATGGGCTTCTTGGATCAGTGGATTTAATTATCATACATTTTAGAAAATTTTCAGATACTATCTCTTTCAATGTATTTTCCTATTAATTCCTCTCTTTTCTCTACTTCTTGTACTCCAGTTATATGTGTGTTTAACATCTTGATTTTCCCCACATGTTACTCATTCACTTTTTTTTTAAGGTTTTTTTTGGTGCTATGGTTTGTACATTATCTATTGTTATGTTTTCAAGTTCAATTATCTTTTTCTGTAACATCTAATTTGATTTTACATTTACGTAGTGAATTTTTATTTCAAATATGGTATTTTTAATATCAAAAGTTCCATGTTGTTCTTTTTTTATATTTTCCATTTGTTTTTTTTCCTTATATCAATTTTTAAATTAAGTCTTTAATATAATAGCTGTTATAGCTGCTTGTCTGCTAATTTAATCATCTCCATTTTTGGACTCTATGACATCACTGACCTTAATCATGATTAAGGTCAGAATTACATTTTCTTCTTTATATATCTAGTCATGTCTTATTCAGTGCCAGATATTGGGAATATTCTGTTGTGGAGAATCTGGATTTTGTTATCTTTCCTTATAAAGTGTAAGTTGTTTTGGTAAACAGCCAGTTTACTTGAGGTTTAATGTCTTCTTTTAGAGGCTTGTTTTAATCTTTATTTAGGGAGGGTCTAGAAGATAATTTATTATAAGGTATGAGTGTTCTGGGATCTCTGCTGAATATCTTAAGATTCTATAAGTTATCTGCTGTCTTATTTGCTAAAACTTGAAGTCTGCGTAAACTCTGAGATTTGTTTTGTCTGAAGCTGTCAAGTAGTTATTTTTTTCCTTCTTTATTTGTGGAGTTTCCCTTCATAACCTTGCAAATTAGCGTGTAACCAAAGACTCAAGGGGACAGTTATGCGGATTTTAGGAGCTTTCTCCTTATAGCTCGTTTCTCTCTGGTTCTTTGCTGTTGTAAATTCCATCCATCTCTATTACTCTCCACCTTAATCTTTATCTCCTTGATGAAACAGACAACCAGGCACTGCTTTTTTGACTCCTTCTCTATAACAAGTCAAGTAATTGCCTCCAGGCAGAAAGCTGGAAAATTGTAGGAATTACCTTCTTGTTTCCCTCTTTCAGGAATCATGTGTCTGTGCTGCCTATTGTCCAGTACCTAAAACCGTTTGTTTCATATAATTTGTCTAGTTTTATAGTAGTTTATAGCTACAGTTGCATACAGTGTGAAAAAAGCCTGAAAACAATAGAGGAACAAATCTGCCAACCTTCATTTTTAACCTCCTACTGCTTCCTTTCCTGTGCTGTTTACCTTGTCTCTTGTATTATTACCTGATTTTATGATTTCCGTTCTGTTCCTAGGTGTTTGTAACCTAACATTTTTGAGTGCCTAGTAGGAGTCATGATGTATCTATGTGCTTTACACTTATCTAATCTAACCACATGCTTTTAAATTATTGATATATAGGCCACAAGTGAAGTTACTAACTATTTTGCTAGTAATTATTCCCCTAAAGACACTATCTA
Organism: Hylobates moloch; assembly: GCF_009828535.3. Classification (NCBI taxonomy): domain Eukaryota; kingdom Metazoa; phylum Chordata; class Mammalia; order Primates; family Hylobatidae; genus Hylobates; species Hylobates moloch. The sequence continues at coordinate 152,652,905 of NW_026652278.1, read as the reverse complement.
ACAGCAAATGGTTTTCGAATTAATTTAAAGGGTAATTTGTATATTAACTTCTTCTTAAAAAGGAAAAATAGACTATTGGATAATATGACTGTGGCTACATTAAATTATCTGTTCTGAAGTAGAAAGCTTTATATAATAATTTTAATATTGTCTAAATGTCCATCACTTTTTAAAAATTTCTTATTCATTTGCTAATAGTAGCTGCTTTTAGCAAAATGATCCTTGGATAATTGCAGCCTTTCTTAATGACTAAACATAACCGATAATTAAAAAATTCTAAACAGAGGTCTATGTTTTCATTGCTTTATTAGAAACAACAGTAATCATTGTTTCTATTCCATATAATAGTAAACATTTTATTAGGAGGTTTTTCTATGAAAGAAAAGCTGTCAAATTTAAAATTATGTAAAATATTCACAATAAAGTCATAGTACAGAATTTATTTTATTTTCAAACCAAGTATAGATATTTTCCATTGTATGGAATAAGTACTTCTTAGTTCTCTGCTCAAGTGTTCCTTCTTCTTTAATGTAACCTCCACAGTGACTTAAAAAAATTGCATTCTATCTAACTCAGTAATTGTATCAGCAAATGTTCTAACCCAAATAATCCAGCTTATTCTTTTTTAAGTATCTTAAAGCTTGCAGTTTCTCAATCTCTCTCTTGCTCTTTCTCTTTCTCTGAATCTTTCTCTTTTCTCACATATATGAATTTACTGAATATTTTATTGAATTTTCCATCCAAAATCTACAAAGATTTGAGAGTAGTGAATTAATTTTGTTTTCTGGCATCCCTGGCAACTGCCATCTGTTAAGACTTTCAAGAAATAATGTCTTGCTGAACACTTATCTTTTCATTTCAATAAATCATAATATGGCCTAAAATATTATTTAGCATATCTATGTTTCGTTTATTTTTTCAATTATTTTAAAGTTAATGTTTTAGATTGTTGACCTATTAGTACTCTATTGACTACTTATTCCTGGGAAAATGGCCAAATAGTATAGAAACTTATGATAGGTATACTCATTTTGCCCAATTCCATGAAAGCAAAAACATGACTATAGAGTGCCTTGATCTGAGTGTTATTGTTATCAAAACCAGAAGAACATTCTAATAATACCACATACATTGCGTGCTTGTCTTTGAGGCACGGATTTCAAGGGCAGTGTAATCAGGGATCCATGATCAATCTGATTATCACCTCACACAATTAATATCATATTTGATCCGCATTCTGTACATTAGAACTCTTTATTAACATGTTGTTATTAAGTTGTTTGGTATCAGACAGAATTAAATGTAGTCTTATATAAATCAGTCATTAACTGTATGTGGGACCTTGGGTGAGTTATGTAACACTCAGAGCTTCAGTTTCCTTCTCTGTTAAATGGAGATAATAATCATGCCTAGGAAGATTGTGTTGGGGGACAAATTAAATTTTATATATATGTATATTTATATGTACATATATATGTAGAATGCTTAATACATTATTTGGCAGATATGAGTTGGCTCAATAAATAGCAATTAATGTTGCCATTATCATTTTCTTCAATACAATAGTTCAAATTTATAATGATACTTCAACACTCCAATTATGAAAAATTGCATCCTTTAAACTACAGTTGTGATGTGAGGTATATGGCTTTTTTGTAACTCTTATTTTTTGAAAAGTGCTATTTGATATGCATCTCTATATTTAATCAACTAGTGGAAATAATTCTCTTTACATAAAAGATACTCAGTTTTACTGTGTGTTTGAATACTCTTAAGTAGAGCATCAAGAAATATACTCAATTGTTATTTTTAAAATATTTAATATCCATCTTTTTTGCAAAATAAGTACTTTTAAAATGATTAAAGCCTTTATTAGTAACTTTAAGCTTCAAATATGAGTGGTTAACTATTAATTAGTACTTTTTCTTGGACAAGCTGTGTACCAATGAGTTTACATGCATTATTTTCATTTTTTGTGGGTTTTTTAATCAAAATAATATCTATTTATAAAGTATAACATGTTTTGAAATATATATATATTGGGTAATGGCTAATGAGAGATCACCTCACATCTCTTAGAATGATAATTACCAAAAAGATGAAGGAATACACATGTTGGAGAAGATGTACAGGGAAGGGAACCTTTGTATACTGTTACTGGGAATGTAAATTAGTGCAGTCCTAGGAAAAACAGGATGGATGGTCCTTAAAAATTTTTAAATGTAACTACCATATGATCTAGCAATCTATTTGCTATATATCCAAAGGAAATGAAATCGCTATGTCTAAGAGATATCTGCACTCCCATGTTTATTACAGCACTATTCACAATAGTTAAGATATGGAATCAACCTAAGGGTCCATCAGTGGATGAATAAAGAAAATGTGGTAAATATAGACAATGGAATGATGATTCAGCCTTTAAAAGAAGAAAAAATTCCTGTGATTTGCAACATCACAGATGAAGCTGGAGAACATTAAGATAAATGATGCATAATCTCACTTGTATGTGAAATCTAACAAAGTTGAACTCATAGAAGCAGAGAGTAGAATGATGGTTACCGAGGGTAGGAGGGTAAAGTTGTGGAGGTGTTGGTCAAAGGACATACAATTTTAGTTAGATAGAAGATATCTATTTTGTACACGATAGCGAGTATAGTTAATAACAATGTGTTGTATTCTTGAAAATTGCTGAGAGTAGATTTTAATTTTCCTTACAACAAATAAGTGTATAAGGTAATGAATATGCTAATTAGCTCAATAGCCATTATCTCATTTAATCAAAATATTAACATAGTACTCTTATGTTAATATTAATTAACATGAATATTAATGCTATTTATATAAAATAATATGAAAACACCAGAACTTTACTGCTTTAGAGTATTGAAAGATCTACATGATTATTAATATTGTTTAAAGTTTTTAAAAATCTGAATGACTGTTACAATGCTCTAATGTATGAGACTTTAGAGGCCTAGTATAGATAGAGAATAGTCTATAAAAATGATATAATATCTGATAAATCTTCTGACTTATTCTTATAGAGTAGTTGTAATGGTACTTTTAAATATTCAATAGCTTATTTTCAAATATTTTATTATATTTTATAATTTATTTTATGCCCTCTCACCTTTTTATTGAATGTTTTTTTCTCTGTGAAATTTTCTTAGGGTAATAAAACAATTTTCAGTACCTATATTAAGAATATCTTTTGTTACTTATATCTTTTTTTAGACATTTTGCATGTAGAATCTACATGTATGTGTTTGTGTGTATTTAAGGCAATCACTTTATAGATAACAAATGTGTAACGAAAAATCAGTCAATAACTAGACCATTATATCTTACATTTTTTTCCACAAGCTGATTATTTAAGTCTTCTTCTTTGATAAGATTGGACAACTATTATCTCCTCTACCTTTTTCTTCAGTGTTTCTGCTTTTCTTTATGGTAAACCATCAACAGTAGCATACTCCTTGTCTATTCATATGGAGTGCTCTTTAGTAAAATATATTACTGTACAAGGTTTCTCTATGTAAGGAACCATTTCTTTACCAGAACCAACCTATGTACAAATAGTAAACACAATATCTAATGTCACAGAAACCCCAAATTAAAGGGAACTTCAGAAATTATTGAACCCAGCCTTTAAAAAGATTTTTGAATTAATTTATTAATTGTCCCAGTAAGTGGTTGTATATCTCCTACTTGAACATTAAAGTTTGGTACTACAAGAGTAGCCCTTGTTTATTTTCACAGAGCTCAAATTGTCATAATTATCTTTCTTATACTGACTCAGATGGACCTCTAACTGTTGGACTATGTTCAAGACTTAGGAAATATATGTTCTAGTGTTTCAAAATACACCTGGATTACCATTTGCCTTTGATCATTTACCACCTGCTCCCATACTGTTTTTTAGCCTCAAACAGCTCCTTCAAGCCCCCTGTAACTAACATGTAGGGTAACACTTAAAAAATGCAAACACTGGTACATATTCTTCATTCTCAGACTACTCTGAGGCTTTGCTTTTCTCTGCTCTTGGCCCTCACCGCATCATCCTCTGTCTTTTCTTTCTATCTTGGCTGTTTCTCTTGGATTTGATGCCCATTGGTATCATCTGAGTGTTACGCGGAGGATTAACAATAACAATGAATCAATGGACCTGTCTATGGAAGTGTTTTGGTTTCCTAAGACTGCTGTAACAAAGTACCAAAAACTGCATGGCTTAAACAATAGAAATATATTGTCATGGTTCTGGAGGCTAGAAGTCCAGATCAAAGTGTTAATATAGCCATGCTCACTCTGAAAGCACTAGGGAAGCATCTTTTAGGACCCAGTTTCTGGTAGTTCCTTGGCTTGTGGGAGAGTAACTCCAATCTTCACATGGTGTTCTCCCTGTGTGCATGTATGTTTGTTAAATTTCCCAATTCAGCAAATACTCCAATAACTTTTACATTTGACTCAGAAAAGTTCTGGGTGAAATACCATAGATATATGTAGACCTTATAAGACCATTCTAAATTGAAGATAATATCTATAGGGGATTCTGTAGGAATCAGTGGGGAAGGTTGATGCCGTTTTTAGGTTGAATCATTTGGGTAAAAATATATGAATGCATATCTATAAACAACTAATGAAAATCAGTATTTATATAGTTAACTAATTACATCTTTATTCTTCCAAGAACACAAATAATGACATATTGGCTAGCCCATACATAGTTACCAGGACAATTATTTTAACCAAATTTTGTATGTCTTCTGATTGTTTTGGAACTTTAGGACTATAGCATATTCAGCAACAGAAAATACAAATTATAATTTTATAGCAATAGTTCTTTCATTATGAAAATCTACCAGATACAGAAAGAAGAATATATACATTGACTTTCTGAACTTTGACCCGTTATTTCTTCTAGCATTTTCCAAGTTACTAATTATATTATAAAAATTATTTGTCATAAGTATCATTTATTCCAAAAAATAATAACATTACTAATGTTAGGTTAATTACACCTGCCATTTTTCATAATCAGTGGACCATGAGAATAAAAATATGATGAAAAAAACAGCCGGCCCTCAAACTTAATTATTCCTTGAGTAATAAAAAATTGGACCTTTTAGATATAAAAAACTTAGTAAAATATCATTTCCAAAGAGGCTATGCATGTAATTCCGAATTATATTATAAAATATATTCCTTTCAGAACTATTCCCAATAGTAAAAAGTAAATAAATAACATGTAAATAAATGTACTTATTAGATTATTGGTTTTTGGTTTTTACTTAAAACATACCTATGCTTTATACTCATCAAATTGGGTCAGAAATTGATGAAAGAGCAGGAGTCTCTGGATCAGGAGATTTTTCAACATTGTTTCTGCCATCTACTAGCCTTCAATGATGTCAGAACACTCAGTCTTCCAGGATTTAAACTGGTCATCAAATGGTAGAGTGCTTTATAATTTGCCTTTGAAATATAAAATTCCATGATGCCGCTTTCCCCTTAAGCTGAATAAAGACTTGTGATATTGTGAAACACATATTTGGTCTTTGACCCCTTTCCTAGCATACAACTCCTAAAATCCTTAGAATTGCCAAAGTGATGTCTTTTTTATATACTAATGAGTTGACTGATGGCCGGCAGTCCCTATGTAGCTTCAGGATGAAGGCTGGTCACTCAGAGAGACCAAGCAGGATTACAGAGGGTTGGAATTTTTAGCCCAATCCCTCCTTCAAGGTAGAGGGAGAGGGTGAAAGTTAATTGATTACATCAGCCAATGGTTTAATAAATCATATCATTAAAAACCCAGAAGGACTGGATACAGAGAACTTATGGATGGCTGAACATGTGGCGGTTCCTGGGTGGGGGGTACATGTAAACTCGGCACCCCTTCTCACATGCTTTGCCCTATGCATCGCTTCATCTGTATCCTCTGTAATGAACCCATACACCTGAATATTTCCCTGGATTCTGTTAGCCACTCCAGCAAACTCATTGAACCTAAGGAGGGAGTGGTGGGAACCCCAATTTGAAGTCAGAAGTTCCAGAAGTCTGGACTTGTGATTGGTGTCTGAAGGTTGGGGGACAGTCTGGTGAGACTGAGCCTGAACCTGTGGGATCTGATACTGTCTCCAGGTAGAACTGAATTTGGATGACACCCAGCTGGTGTCTGCTGCAGAATTGCTTGTTTGTTTGGTATGTGGGGAAAAAAACCTACACATTGGGTCACAGAAGTCTTCTGTGTAAAATAGAAAATCACAGTTTGAGGGTGTTTTTCCTTGAAAAACTAGTAAGATATTTCATTACAAGGCATAAAAATAATATTTGAGCAGATACATGTATCTCTACATCTAGACAAACTTCAGGAATCCAAAATAATGCCGTTTGTTTTGTGTGTGTGTGTGTGTGTGTGTGTGTGTGTGTGTGTGTGTGTGTGTTGTGTGTGTGTGTGTGTGTGTGTGTGTGTGTGTGTGTGTGTGTGTGTGCTTGATTAGGAATGTTAGGTCCAGGACTCCTTTGCTTGAACCTTAATATCATACAGGAAACACTTTGTTAAATTTAATTTTTAATTTTCTGATGCATTAAGTCAGAATTTTGACACTTATAAGAGGAAACTACTACTTCCCTTCCTTAAGTCATGAAATGGCTTAGGAAACTGTGCCACTAGGCTTAAGAATACCAGGGTTTATGAGGACCCCAGAGATACTGACAGTGAAGTTTCAGAATATGGAAGGGGACGGAGCCTTACAGCCATGTGTGAGAATGCTTCCTCCCCACCACACTCACACACACACACACACACACAAACACACACACACACACACACACACACACACACACACACTCTTTATCATTCTTCAGTGATGAGTGGACAGGTTTTGACCCAATTCTGAGGCAAGCAGTAATTAAAGACCTTCCGCCATGATTCCAGTTCCCCCTTTTGGGATGACTGCTTTACGTTTTCTTAAGGTAAGTGAACAAATACATATTGGTCCTCTGAAACTGTTTTTTTCTATTTTGCTCCTTGTTCAGCTAGATTTACTAATATTTTGAAAGCTACAGAGAACATTAACAAAGATTAGCTTGTACATTTATTTACTTGGAGAGTAAGGCTGAGTCTAACTTTATTTGCCAAAATCTTGTTTTTAAACAAAATTTTAATCCCATATGTCTTTTCAACAAAGTAAAATAGAATATAGAAATTTGATTTTATTTAATCCTAAATTATTTTCACGAGCTAATTATTAATATCCATGTACCTTCCTTAGATATTTTGATTACTTCTAACATGTTACCTTTTTTAGAAGAGGATTTAATAAAATGATTCTTTTTAGTCTCTCAACAAATTAGGAAGGAGCAAAGATCAGTCCCATGGTTTTATTTAAGAGACTCAGTTTGTGATGGTATTCTTCTGTCATGAGCATAATATAAATCATATAAACTAGTATAACTGACTCTTCAGGGCCGGCTGTAATTATCACACGTATTATGTGATTGTGGTGATTGCTACTGATTCTCCAACAGACTGAAATGAATGTCTTGGCTATGTTGTAATCTGCATCAACTTCAGAAAATATTTGTGGCCAAAATTAGGAAAAACAATTTCAGGACAATAGAATCAAAGATCTTAAGAGTTCATGTGATCCATTGTACTGTATTTGGTATTGAAGGCAGATCATCCAGTTGCTTCTGAAAGGTCTTCAGAGACAGACAGAATACTTACATTAAAAATTGTAATTGTTGTTGTAATTACAGAAGATACTTGCACATACTAAATGTAGTCACAATTGGATTCCAATAATCAGACAAAACCCATAAAAAACATACAAGCATTTTAGAAATGCTTTATTACATTGTAGATTTTTATATAAACACATAACCAGAAATTTTAATTATTTTTCCATTTTATACTCCCTCTCATTATTTCCACTAAGCTTGTTTTGCTAGCTTGGGTTGTTCCCTAACTCTCCAATTAATACATAAATGTATGCTTCAGAATTTCCCTAGTAACAATACCTTTAAATTCAAGTTTCTTCTCCCTCTCCTTTACAAGATAACATAAATTCTTTGTGCCATGATAGCTTATCCATATGTTCTTCCCAGTAATCTTTGACGGTGGCCATTTGACACTGTTTGCAATGATGCTTTGAAAACCCATTTAATCCAGGTTTCCTCCCTTTCACCAGGGATTTGTAATGAAATATTCTTTTTCCAACTCAGCGTACCTTGTTTCTATTTTCAGAAGTAACTTAAAGTTCTCGTCTTTATTACTTCTCTGTCTTGTATCAATGCATTTATAATTTTATAAACATAAATATAAAATATAATTTTATATTTTATAATTAATATAATTTTATATTTTATAATTAATAAAATTTTATATTGCCTATAGGATTTTTCTTTCTGCCAGGTCTGGGGTCCGGTTTCCTTCCTCTCTCCTTTCAAGTGGTGATCCTAATAACTATATATGGCCTAAACGAATTAATACTCTTAAACAAATTTTCTATGCTATTTAAAATAGCATCCTGAACTCTCATATGCCAATCTCACACCATCTCTATGCCTTGAAATGATTTAATCACCTTATGTCTACCAAGCCCAATAGAGGCCTCAATCCCTCCTTAAGACTTTCTTTATGTATTTATATCTCATATTATTTATTGTTGCTCAAAGTTTCTTTGATATTTACTTTCATTATTCTATATTATCTTTCAGATATTAATTGCCATATGCTGCATATTTTTTAAATTGACTTACCTCCTTAAATCTTATTTCCCTAATGACACAACAAACTCTTTGATTACAGATATTGTGCCACATAATTTTATACATTACCTGCTGCCCATTAATTCCTAGCATGGTTCAGAAAACACAGAAGATGCTTAACAAATGTTTATCGAATTGAATTTTCAGTCTGTCCATTTAATGTGTTAGCAGATGTTTACTTGGTTCCTTGTCTTGGCCCAACACTGGGTTTCCTTTCTTGATTAATTGCGATCAAAATAAATGCTTTGGAGGCCTATTTTTTTTTTTTTTTTTTTTTTTTTTTTTTTTTTTGCAGCTAACAAATATAGAGCTGGTCTTATGCTACCAGAGATGCATATTTTTCTTTGTTTACTTTTTAAACTAGAGACAACCTAGGCCACTGAGAATAAGGAACAGCACCAAATCAGAGTCTCTTGGGGGAAAACTGAGGTCTGAGTATTAGAGTTAATACATAAAAATGCCAAATTTTGGAGCCAGAGGTGGGAATGAGGAACCTGTCCCCAGAGCTGAGGGCTGGAAGCCAGAATGTAGAAGCAAAACAAATACAATTTAGACATGTATATGGAAAAAGTATTCAGTGAAGAGCGAATATTCCAGGATGATTTCAACAGTAATTATAGTCCATGGTTTCCACAAAAATCAAGTTTAAAAATCTGGATCACGTAATGTGATCGCATATGTAGATGCAGATGAGCTGAATGATTCCTGTATCCACGATTATTTTGGCCAGTGTCTGTCAGTGCTCAGTTGCTGGGTCCGTTGCTCCTTGTGACTCCATAGGGTTTAATTACTATACAAGATGAACTATGCTCCCATAGGAGAAATGCATTCCACAACAGTTTTCTTAGTTTGAGTTTGTTACATAATGAGTCACCCCAGAGACTTCTGATTGCTTCTAGTTGGCAGAGCACTATGGAAGCTGCTTGAGGAAAGGTATTAGGTAAGTGCAAGACATTGATATTAGCTGATGGGTATTCAGTGTTCCAAGGCAGCAAATTATTAGAATGTACAAAGTATTAAAAGCATGTTTTCCCCCAATACAGTTGGAAAATTTTAAAAGTTCAATTTGTGGCAATACCTAATACAACGTTAGATAAATATTTATTAAACAGACTGATTATTAATTTTCTTAAGTTATTGCTAAAACATTTGCTTGAAAAGATATAACAAACCTCTTCTTGTTTACCGTGTAAAATACTCTAAGAAATAAATACACTTTTCCAGAAATTCAATTTATATTTTAAATTTTAGGATAAAAGAAAGCTAATTGAAATAACTCAACCACATAAATCAAATTAACTCAAAATTAAAATCTGATTTCTGAAAAATCTCATAGCAAACAAAGGTAACCTCATATGCATAATGAGGTAAAGGATTAAGACAGCCATTTAGTTAATTCAAGCCAAAAATCTTCTTTCCTATAACCTTAATGAATATTTTAAGCAAAACTAACCGAAGTCTGAATTTATCTGGAAAGCTGCCTTGGCTTTTCAGAGAACTTTTCATGGACGTAAACACTGACAATATTATTTTTCTAAAGAGTTTCATAATTTACATTTTAGTATTTGTCACACACCGTTAGATTTACAGACTTCTATTTCCAGCATTCTCTTAATTAAGACAGTCCTTCTAGATAGAGGGATTAAAAATTATTAAATTAAGGAACTTCTCACATGGGTCACAGATGTGAACATTAAGCTACAGAAAATTTAAGGATTATTAGTTTTAACTGTAGACATGGCGTTTTTGGCAAAGGCTGGCTTTTTAGTCCTTTCATTAAAGCTCCTGTATGTCACAAATACATTCTGTAAGCTTAAGTGTGATGATGAATAAATGGCAGGTTTGAGGCACCTATATTTTAAACTATTTTAAGCAAGAGATTTGTCTCTATACGAACTTTAATAAGCTTATTGTGCTGAGGTTATTTTCGTGATGCACTGGAATGGTTCTCAAAGTTGGTTTATATCAGAAACGTCTGTAATTTTTTTTTAACTGTCCACTTCAGAACTGCACCCTTCTTGTCTCCACTGCAGCCCTCCTGAAAATGTGTCTTATTAGGGATCTATGCATTATAAAATCTCCCCAGATGATCTTGGTGGATGGTAGGGTTTAGAACCATGGGCAGGTGGCTAATTTAGGTTGAAATGAAAACATATTTGGACCAAAGTTGTAAATACATTGAAGTGTTTACTTCAGCGTGAATATTGAAATTGAAGATGTTAATTCAGTCTTTACATATATTGTTTTTGGCTTTATCACCAACAGCAGTACAGATCTTTTTTCACATTTTATCTCTATCCTGAGTTTAAACAAATTGTAATGTCATAATGGAAATGGTATTGTTGGTGTATAATACAAAGACAGGTAGAGATGAATTGCAACTAGAAATCACTTTGAAGATCTCTGCGATTAGAGAAAAATTCTAGCTTATAAGCAGTACTCGAGTATATAAAAACAAGGAACTTTCTGAATTATGCTTCATTTAGGGTGAACAAACACAAAAAACAGTGAGAGATCTGATCTATTCACAATATCCAGAAAATATACAATGTACATCTCAAAATGAGAAAAGAAAATTCTGCCCTTTAAAAAACAGAGTGCCAAACACCCTGAAAAAGAGGGAATAATCATGTGGGAAAGTTATTTTTACAAAGTTAATGTAATTTAAGAATTTACTTCACCGAGAGAGTAGAATGTTTTAAAAAGAATTTTTTTTTAAATTTAAAAAGCAGAAGTTCTGATTAACCATTTACTTCTTCCAAATTGTATAACTATTGAGAGGACAGTAATAGTAAAGTCTGTTTCCTTTCTGGAAAAGAAAGGAGAAGCTGCTACTAATTCTAACATATATTTCAGGGAGCACAGAAGTTGCAATAACGCTGAAATGAGTAGTATAGAGCTCTATGCTTCAGACTAACTGATGCCTTCTGACTCCTGTTGCTGATGTTTTAGTAAGAAAGGTGCAGTGAATGGTTAACTCTCTTTACAACCATCCAGAAAAAGACATCTGCGATTGCTCCAGGTCTCTCTTCTCTCTCTCTCTCTACCTCTCTCTCTCTCTCAACACCTCATTCAATCTCATGCGATGCTCTTCACTTCAAGGCAGATCCTTTGACCTAAGCAGATTATTGTAGATGCATGAAGGACACAGCCACCTAGCCGCGCTTCTCGAGGAAGAGATTTGGCTCCAAATAGGACGCTAAGCTTTTCAGCCGTCTGCTTATTTACGTAGTCAGCAAGATGCAGTGTCTCTGGGTGCTTAGTGGACTCCTGGGGAAGCAGAGGAGAAACAAAAGCAAAGTGGCAGCCGCTGCAAATGTGGGAGTCTGTGCCATTAAAGGAAGCAGTTGCTAATAAGGGCCTGTGAGACCTAGGTTTCCTTGGTTTCCATGACAGTTATTAGGTACCATAGAAATTGAATTGTCTCCCACAATGCTCTTAGGGGAGAGGGGGTGCTCCAGTGACAAAGCAGTTCAATTATGACTTGCAGTAAATCGTCCTTTGGAGAATGCAGTACTCCCTGGATTATTTGTTCTTGCATTTCTTTTAACTCCCCTTTCAATGTATTTAACATTTTGACCAGAAGACTCTGGCCTCTGCTGCACAGTGTCTCAAACACTATTTTTCCCCTTTTTGTTTAGACCCGAGCTTGGCAAAGCAAGGATATGAACAATTGTGCAGGTGGGCTACTCAGGGCGAGTGAAGAGATAAGGCATCCAATCAGGGATTGGCCACCTGCAGCCCTGCCAATATGCCCCTCCACCAGATTTCCGTAATCCCAGCACGGGAGACTGCCAGCAATGGGAGAAATTCAATGGGCAGAAACAAAGAGAAGAACAAGGAAGTCGAGGTAAGAGGAGGTTTAATTTAATAAAATCAGAGAGCCAAGCCACTGTTGCCAACACTGCTCTCTGCACCGTGGGACATGGCAAGGGCTTCAGAGGAGCTGGATCCCAGCTCTCAGTGTGTAACAGTAGATTGGAAGAGAATTACTTATAACTGGCAGGGACATATTAAACTTCACCTCTATTTTGTGAGTGAAGAGAGGAGCCAAATCTATAAGGACACTTCCTACTTGACAGATGGAAACTTTTGCCTCTTTTTCTAAACAATCTACGGAGTCACTTTTGACTTTTATGGCTTGTGGGTTACAAGCGGCTGTTCTGGGTTGGCTCTGGACATTGCTGTGGTACATTTTCACATAGTGGAACTGGTGATGCTGGCTAATTTTGCTCACTGCCCATTTAGCTAGGATATTTGAATATAACTGTCTTAACAAAGGGACAGAGAAGCCAGTCATGACACTGAATACAGAACATGAATTAGTGCCTCATAGGATCTATTTGCTCTTCATTCATTGGATCTATTTGTTCTTCATTCATTGTTTGATAACTGTACATTTATATTTTGTTCTTCATGAAGAAAGGCTTCCTTTGAAACTTCCCACAGGTTATAATTTTCAGCTTCTTACATTGAGCCTTTATTTTGCAGGGAAATTTAGCAGCAGTTTTTCTAAGTTAAACTGCTTGAAACATCATATGCTGGAAACTTATTTAAAGGTTTTTAAGAAATGAATTGAACTCAACACAGTCGAGGACATTGAGTGGAAATATCATAAATGTTGTTGTGTTCCCCTAAAAGGGAGCTTGAGATAGAATACCAGAAACTGTAATCCTCTTGTCTCTTTAACATAACTATTTTCTAGTCCTCAGGTGTCCTTAGCTTTGTAGGAGATGGGCTTTGTCTACCTCCAGTTCTACATGTTAACCATTCTTTTTCCTCAAGAATAGCTGCTGGAGACAGAGGGAGCAGCACACAAAAAATAAAGCAAATAAAATAAAGGAAATGGGAGTGGAGTGTCAAGGAGTGTCTGAAAGGAAAAGACTAATAAATTTGAATACATCTTCAAATGAGAAAATATATTTGCAGCCTCTTTCTACTTTATTTGAACTGATTTTGAAAATGTCATTCAATGGCAATGAGTTCTTGATGTGGCTAGAATTTGTAGATAACTTTGGGAGATTTCTCTAAGTTAGTGCAAGAGATACTTTTACATTAGTAATTGCCTCGTCATAAACGCATCAAATATTTCTGGAATTTCTGAGAATTAAACATCTTTGTAAAGAAACTTCAGCAGCCCAGAATGCTCAGGCACATTCTCTAGAGTGTCTCTTTCCTTTGACTTGGAAATGTGATTATTAGAATATGAAACAGGTTTCTCTTAAGTTTGTTGGTGTTAGGTGGGGAAGGTGGGGTACATTGATCAATTCTGCAAATAGGTATAGAAATGCCAAAAGCAAGATTCATAAAAGTTATACATTGCTTACTCACAGTATAAATTTCTGGATAAATTTAAGATAATTCGGGCCGGGCGCGGTGGCTCACGCTTGTAATCCCAGCACTTTGGGAGGCCGAGGCGGGCAGATCACGAGGTCAGGAGATCGCGACCATCCTGGCTACATGGTGAAACCCCGTCTCTACTAAAAATGCAAAAAATTAGCCGGGCGTGGTGGCGGGCTCCTGTAGTCCCAGCTACTCGGAGAGGCTGAGGCAGGAGAATGGAGTGAACCTGGGAGGCGGAGCTTGCAGTGAGCTGAGATCGTGCCACTGCACTCCAGCCCGGGTGAGAACGCGAGACTCCGTCTAAAAAAAAAAAAAAAAAATTTAAGATAATGCTGAAGAAAACTTTATGTGAAGATATTGGGTGGCATATTTGTTTGGTATCTGGAATGATCAGCATCTGAATAATATTTGGAAAAGAAAACATTGTGTCAATTCCAGGTCTTTGCCAGAAATCTCTTTCTGTAGATGTCCACTTGGCATGAATTAGATAAATTGAGATGGCTTACATAATTGTTTAAGAACAAACACATTTTTTTCATGTTAGAAATAATGATGAAATTATTCTATGTCAAGTAACAATAGCCACAATCGTTATCCAGATATGGGTATTAATCCACATCTTTAAACATCTTCACAAACATCTTGAATTATTAAAACATGTACAGCTTTGTTTCTTTCAGGGTCAAAAAACACTCTAATGTGTCACAATGGGAGTTAGTGGGCATTCTTAAAGAAAAAGAAGTTAATTAGGAGAAAAAGGAAACTCTGAGCCTTCGTATAATTTCTAAAAAGAGATACAGTTCTGAATATCAGAAAGGGAAGCACTTATAATGTTTCAAATGCTCCTTGGTTTTCTATAGAATGTAGTTAAAAGTTTTCTTTTAAAAGTATGTTAAAAACATATTAGTCAATCTTGTAGGCTGTTGAATAACTTGTTTTGATAAGATAAATAAATAGTCTAAAAGAATCGTAAATGCCTTTAAGGTGGATAAATTAAACAGCATACATCTGTGTGTTGGACAGCAAGAAGAATCAATGATTTCCGTAATTTCAAGTGGCAATACTTCTAAAGTAAAACATCTTTTACATATATGGACATTTCCTGATGAACAAATGAGAAACATCATTTCTTGAAGTTTCCTTAATGTTTTTTGCTTGTCCTAAACTTATCCAAAGCATGCATATGTGCATTGGGAAAATGATCTAATTTCAGAATTAAGAATTTAGTTATAATTAATTTAAATTAGTAAATTAAATTAAAAAATAATTTGAATTTAATGCAATTTAACTTCTCTTCATTCAAAACTTAGTGACTCATAACTAATGTATTAACTTGATATCAGATTTCTTAAGCCATATGAAAAAATAGGAAAACTGTAAATCATACTTAAAATACAGAAGATCCATCCTGTTAAGAATATCAAGAAAATATTTCTAAAAATTCTTTTGTTGATTTTTTAACAGCATAGATTTTCTATATTTTAAGATTTTAAAAAATAATTCCTACCTCTAGCTTTATAATGAAAATGTATTTTGACATATTTTGCATGCCATAATATTATAATCATCTCTATTTGGTTAATAGCTCTGGAAGTACAAAACACAAAATAATATATTATGTCCAGTTTGAATGCAGTTGATATTAAGGGTTAGAGAAGGGATATAGTTTATCTTTCAGAGGCACCAACTCTGGAGATTGATTAGGCAATTAAAATGAAGTGCCTTAGCCTTCCATTCCTGGCACAAGATTTTATTAGCCCAACCAGAGTGGTTACTACAACCACTTCACCCCTTATGAAGTGAGTAGATATTGGTCCATTATGAAGCTACAGAAAATTTAGCATAATGCAGTAGTCAAAATAATTAATTTACACTTGGAGAATGTATGTATGTGATGGAATGTTTGAGTTTTAGCTCCAGGAGAGTTCTGGAAGGAAATTGGTAATCAGATTTTCCTTGGTAAATGGAATCAATAAAGGAAATAAAATGGTTTAGGCTCACCTACACCTTGGGAAAACCACATTCCTGGGAAAGCTTTGGGAGAAGATACTTCTTCAAAATGGTCCATAGTTCCAGATTTCTTTTTCTTTTCTGATTGAATGTCAGAATCTGACAGTTTAACCTCTTTATATCTTATTCGCCTACTTTTCTAAATAGACCATTTGCTTCTATTAATTCATTCTTCTTTTTTAGATATGTCAACACCACTTACTGTGCTGTAATTAATTCACATTAGAGATTTGGGTCTAAAAGACATCTGTCTCTTAACAAAGGCGGTGAATTTTATTAATCAAATTCTTAGCCCTGTAGGTGTAGCTTAAATTCTAGTAATTGTATAAATTCCAGTATTTAGTCGACCTCTAGCACATATTCCTTATATTTCCCTGGGATTTGTAAGCAAATGTGTCTATGAGTTGTAAGTGTAGAGATAGAGCATGGATGGGCCCAACGCTGTTTCTGGCACCTGCAGTGCATGCTGCTATATTCTTTCACAACACACTGAGTCTATACCTTAGATGATGGGAGGGACCTAAGAGGAAAAAACAAAACGTTGAGTTCTTTGCTTCTGATCCTTCTCACTCTCAAGCTGACCACACATGGCTCTCATACTTTAGAAAGAGTTAGGAGGAAAACAAAAACCAAACCCCTTTGTTTATATGTACATTTTCTTTTACTGCTGCCATTATTTTGTGATATTTCTCTACCTCAGTTTTTACATTTTTTTCCAAAAAGAATATTTAGTTTTTCTTCCGGAGATATCCCTTTTAAGATCTTCTACTTGCCTTTCCAGTGATAGCTCATGGGCCATCTCTTGTTTTTCAAAACAGCTGGAGATCTGTTACTGGGGAATCTCTTTTGGTAGAGATTCCAGTAACCTGGAAAAAATATGGCTTTTTGTGATATATATTTTTCATTTTGAACATAATGGACAAGTTACTGATTTATTTATTCTCATTTTTCGTAAGAAAATTAAAAAGTTAAAAAAACATATTTAGTCTCAGGGCCAGAGCCGAGACCTTTTTTCTTTACAGTTAAGACAACTTAACCTTTTCACATTACCTAAGCAAAGTTGGTAGAAACAAAGGATCCCAGAATCAGAAAGTTCCTTAAAAATTATTCATTTTAATTTACATTCCACCATTGAAGTCCATAGAGAATAAAGAGTTTGCCAATGTCACACAACTAGTTAGTGGTGAATTTGGGACAAAAATTCAGGCCATTGACTAGCAGTCTACTGCTCTTTCTATTACCAGTTCATTTAGCTGTCTTTTTTTCAGACACCAAATTATTATCCCCAAAGAGTTAATGTAACCCCCAAACCTGCTAACCTCAAAGTGGGGGGAGTTTTGATTGCTTTTTGTTACAGTGTCTGCCCATGACTCATAAGATCAGATGGAATATACATTGGGTGCTATTATAAAATATAACTAGAATTCATTTTATTCAAATTCAGAAAATATGGAAAAAATTAAATAATAATGGTCAAAGTAATTTAGTAGGCAGGATACTGGGACAAAATTCAGAATATTTGAAATAGAATCCTGGCTTCATCAAGGCCTCTTAACCTTGAGTAAATAACTCACTTAGCCTTTCAAGTTTGTCTCTTTGAGAAAAAAGTACGTTTTAACTAGATCTCATTTCGAAAAGAAGATTTTATTTTCTTCTATTAACCCTTGAAAATGATCATGTGGCCATGCTTCACTTTGGCACACAAAGGCCATGTTTGTCTTCAAATGCATATTTGTCTCAGGCAGGACAGGCCTGAGTAGTGAGGACGCACCTCTAATGGACATCTGTGACTGTGCATCATCCATGTTTACTTCTGGTAACAGTGTTCAGAGAACCAACCCTTCCCATTCTCAGTCATGAGAATGACTTTTAAGCCAGGATGGGCCTTCACTGGCTTAAAATAATCGGTGTATCACAATACTCTGTCTTGGTAACTGGTTCAGGAATGGATACTTGATTCCATAGAATCAATGGCACACACTGAACCTTTAAAATGGTTTTTGGGAAGAGACATCTTTTTGTCCTGAAGACTTCTGAAGTAAACTTGCTTTCTCCTAATGGGTGGCTTGTATAAGGACATGTGAGATATACTGAGGGAAAAGGTTGGAGCTTCAAAGGGACCGCAGATGCTTCTAATGCTGAAGTTTCCTTGAAAATAGGCAGAACAGACAGAAAAAAAAAAAGGCAGAACAGACAGAAAAAAAAAATAGGTTCTGGGCAATATTGTTTGGGCTAGTGGATCAGTCCTTCTTTAAAACCAATCCTTGTTAAAAACCAAACAATTTTCCAATGAAGTGATTTGATATATGTCCTTTATTGTCTAACCTATATTTTTGGTAGAATGTTATGTCACTTACAACATTAAGGACTCTAAATGATACTTTGCCAAAGGGCAGTTGCAATAATTTCCTGCTTTGTTACCTGTGCAGCAACTAGCTTATGAGATGGGAAATAGCTGGGATCTGGGTACAGCAATCACAAACATTAATTTTTGAATAGCCTATGCTGAGAGCACATTTACCAAGAGCATACAGGTTATGCTCTGGATTAACCAAATGAAATGCATTTTTAGCAGGTGTGAATCTGACACTACAGGGTGAATGCCAAGGGGTAGAAAGGCTAATTCTCTTTTTCATTTCTTCAGAAAAGCACTTTCCAACTACTCTCCTGAGTCTAAATTGAGTATTAGAGTCCCATGTGCTTAGAGTGAATTCCACTGAGTATGCTAATAGTGTGAAAATAATTTTATACAATGAAAATTAGGAAATTTCCATATTATTATTTGCTTTCAGCAATGAAATTAGCATAATTCACATTAATTTTTCTTGTTTAAAACAGATGTTGTGGATAATTGCATTAATAAGTAAGACTGAATAACACATTTTATAGACTATTAAATGAAAACAATTAGTAATTGCCGTCACACCCTGGTCAGTATTTTTTAAATTGTGGCCTCAATTAGGCAGGTAGATTGTTGAAACTCCTCCCTGGTGTAGAACATTAAAATTTTTTTATTATGAATTTTTAGCTGATTTAATGAGACTCCATGTGGTCATTGTGTTTGAAAGATTGTTGAACAAAAACTTCATGTGGAAGAGTCTTGGAGCATTGGAGGAGCAGGTGTAGCTCTGCATGTTTTATTAATCAGGATTTTTAAAACTCACTGATTAGCCAACATTTAACTCAATTCTTTGTAGCACAAAGGGAGCACTGACAATGCCAGAATGGATTTAGAATCCCTCAATTTGAGGTACTGTTGAAGGGGGAGGATCACAGACTGAGAGCATTGCTTTCCCCCCAGCTCATTCCCAGGAATATCACTCAGAGCCACTTGCAGCAGCCTTCATAACCTCCAGGTGAGGATGAGAGATGACATCTATTCGATTCTCATTCTCTTCCTTGTCTCTGCAACCCTGTTAAATAATTGAAAGAGGCATGACACGGGGGTAGAACTGGTGATAGGATTGTGCTCTTGAGAGAGTGAAAAGGAGACTGAAGAAAAGGACAAAGTGCTTCTAGGTGCTGGGTGTCTGACTTTTGGCTTTCAGCCTGTCATCTTTCACCTTGACTATCCCATTCATCAAATTGTGCAAATCTGGATAACGAAAGTGAAGCAGGCAAATGAAGTGGACTTACTTTCACTTAGCCAAAGGTTGCACATTTTCTGCTACAAAGCAATATGGTGCATTCTTTACGATTTGTACTTTTGATGCCAATATGAATAAAAGGAAGTTTCTTAGGAAAAAAAACAATTCTGGCACCTGGAAACCACTGGATGCACAATGCTGCAGGAAACAGATAATGAAGCTCATGTGTGAGATACAGAGTAAAACATTTAAGTGAGGCACCAGCTATACAGTTTCACACATGGTCAGGTTCTATAGTAATTATCCTTACCTGTAAACCTAAATAGGTTTATTTCTAAGCGAGCTCCATACAGTAGTCTATGCCTATGAATGCTTAGTGGCTGAAAGTTGTTAGGTTTAACGTGTATAGACTTAGATCTGTAGCACAGTTTTACTTTCCAATTTTATTCAAAATTAATTATCAAAACTTATAAATGTTAGAAATTTGTCATTGCAAATTTTACAAACCTTTAAAAATTCCAATACAGCAATCTGTTTCATTTTAACCTAAAACTACTTTCTGTATGACCATTTACTATGTGAAACTACTACTACAGTTCATTTAGCTTTTGGAAGAAGTGATTTCTGCATGTACTTAGCTGATTATACAGTGAGGCATTCGTCTTTGGCTGTTTTACCATCTGACTCAAGCATTCTGTTTGTGACCCCGTGAAATTATAAGAGAACTTCATGCTTTAGAATTAAAGGGCCCCAAATCCCAGCATTTTTGGAGGCTAAGATGTGAGGATCACTTGAGGCCAGGAGTTCCAGACCAGCATCGCCAGCAACATAATGATACCCTGTCTATATAAAATATTAAAAACAAACATTATCCATGCATGGTGGAACATGCCTGCAGTCCTAGCTACTTGGGAGCTTGAGGTTGGAGGATTGCTTGAGCCAGGAGTTGGAGGCTGCAGTGAGCCACTGTACTGCAGTCTGGGTGACAGAGCGGGATCTTGTCTCTAAGAATAAAACAACAACAACAACAACAACAAAAGAAAAGTAAAAAATACAAACAAAAACATCCCAAGGAATCACTTATATGTTATATGACTATTTCGATTGGCAACAGAGTGAGGTGGTTAAAAGCATATATCTGGAAGGAGACTGACTGGGTTCAAATTTGGGCTATGATGCTTTGCAGCTGTGGAAACTCAGAGAGGTTACTTTCCATCTCTGTGCCTCAGTTTCCTCATATATAAAATAATGACAAGTATGAGAACTACCTCATAAAGTTGTGAGACTTCAAATGAGTTAATATCTCTAAGGTTCTAAGATTTACTGGGATAAAATAAACACCATTAAGTGCTTGATAAATAAAAGTGCTAAAGGAGTCAATTCCCTATGTTGACTATATTTTTCATCAACATATTTTATTATTCTCAGTGAATATGGCTCATTAATTAATACCTTCTATTGTGATGAGAAAATATTTAAGGTTGCATGGCTCCATAGATTGTGCCATTTATAGTAATGATGATAAAATTAATGATAATAAAAAGACTAACTCGTTGGTATTTGAAGTTTGCCAATGGCCTGACCTCTACTTAAACAGACCATGTTTGTTTGCCTTAGATAAGTGAAATCTAATCTTATGGCTTTTCTTTGCTGACCTGGTGTCAATCTCAGAATTGCTGAGCCACGAATTTTCTAGAATCAAGAATTTATAGCGAAATACATGCTAACCTTTATTTTGTGCTATTTTTTTCAACATTTCATGGGCTTTTGAATATTTTAAATATTTGTTATTTTGGTAACTGTTTTTACTCGTTCACTTTTATGGTAGTAATGCTCTTGATTGCCTTTTATTTTACCGGTTGTTAGGTTTTATAAAGAACAGGCCATGCTATGAAAAGCTAAAATAATTAATAATAATGAATGAAAAAGTTTGTTGAAAGTTTATATTTCTAGGATTATTTTGTGAATATCCGAGTGCTTAGAGAAATGGTAACTTTTTTCATTTTTCTAAATCACATTAGAACTTTTCTTAAAATAGCATTATGCTGAAAAGCACTTAAAATGTTCTTCAACTGCACAATGATGACTTCATTAAATTGTTGTACTAACAGCATTTATCTGAGGTCCTGGCCTGATTCATTTCTATGTGAATTGCTCTGTGAAGTTTTTTATTTTTTCTTTTGATAATCTTTGGGAATATCAATGCTTGTGACATCCATGAAATGACTTTTGGAGAATAGAAATGGCCTAAGAAAAAGCCTCTTAACTGAATTTGAATTAGGATAACAAAATATTATCATTGAGGGGCTTATGTATATGGACTGATTAACACTTAAGTGATGGCTAAGAGGAAACAGTCACTGTCCCTTTGTTTGATGTCAACAAGGGAGGTGATCATTTTCCCCCAGGTGCCTTAAGCTGTGGAAATCCTAGTTATAACAGTCCTGAATGTAGCTACTGATCAGGTTTTCTTCTCTTCTTGAATTTATGCTTATACATTCTTGGCAAACAGCATTTACAGATAATTTCCCTGACTGACTTGCTAAACTAATACATTATGACAGTAAAAAGTGGCTTTTCTCTAATCCTGACACTAATATTAATAACAACTATTATATTTTTATATATTTATAATAATCACTATTGTCCTAGCTAATAATTGTTGAACACTTATGATGTGTTCAATAAGCACTGTTTTATATACTTTTCATCATAACTCACAACTCTTCTATGAAATGGTATTTCAGTTGCTATTTCTGTGTAATAAATTGCCCCAAAACTTAATGACTTAACACATCTACTTTTTAACACCCATGAATTCAGTGGGTCAGAAATTTGAACAGTGCACAGTGCGATGCTTAACTGTGTTTGGCTATAACTCCAAGTCTGCTACTCTACGGTGACTGAAATGCAGTGCATAGAAATATCTGAAACCTCATTGACTCAGATGTCGGACACGTGATTTGAGATGTTTAGAAGAATAAGACTGCCAACCAGAAAACATCCATGTGACCTACTCCTGTGATTTTGCTTCTTCACATCATGGTACTTTAGAGAAGTCAGGCTTCTAACATTGGACTCATTGTTCTAAATGTGAGTTTTACAGCAAACAAAAAAGAAGTTGCATTGCGTTTTGACAACCTTGCCTCAGAAATCACCAAACATCATTGAGGCAGTAGCCTATTGGTTAAAACAATTGCTCACATAATGACCCAGATGCAAAGGGAGTGGATATAGATCCCACTTTTTGATGGAAGTTGGGTCAAATAATTTTGGGCCCTTGCTTTAAAATCACCATAGTTTGCCTTGTGGCCACAATTATTTATATTTCTTCCTTTGTGTTCTAGGGTACAAAATACTATTATATCCTTTGCCAAGACCTCTAAAGTATCACCTCATTTTGTCATCAAACACAAGTCTAGGACCTTTATGTCTAAATTTTCCAGCTGCAAATGAGTTTTCTTGGGTACAGTTCTAGTATAGTTGCTTTCAATCTGAAGACCTCTAAAATAGACAGCTTATCTGTCCTCTACACACTTGCCCTGTTAGATGACCACCATAGCTTCTCCTGTTCAAAAAGAAGGAAAAATAAGAGACACAGAGCAGTCACTTGTCCATAGCAATTCTGAAATCCACCTGGGCACTTGTTGCTAGTTCTTCAACTAGGATCTACTTTTATTTCCCCCAAACAGTTTTCTGACATTCTTGGTTCCTTTGTTTAATGTGTTATTTTTTAAAATAAGATATGGCTTGCATTTCAAATAAGATGCCCTCTTAATATTGCTTTGTGCTCAAAATGGTGGCAAGTCCAAAGGCGTCTTTCATTTTGTACTGACTCCATTCCAAGTTGACCAATGTTTTTAAACATTGTATGGGCTTCCTGTGTATCAACTTATAATTCAGTTTGTCAGAAAAAAGTAGTACCCAAAGTCTCTTTGAGATAAACTCTTTTCTATTTTGGCCTCTTGTGAGGCTGCTGGACCTAAGGCCCTTATGATTCTCAGAATCCATATTGTTCAGTAGAGGAGGCTAATCAGATATGCTCTTAAGATCCTTACAAGGCTTTGTTTCTTTGAAAGGGTTTATAAGGCATCACTTCCAATCTTTCTAGGCTCTTACTGAAGGGCCATAAAGCCAATCCCTTGATTTCATCTTAATCCTGGGATGTTTACCTGAAAACAACTGTGATTTGATGTTTGACTTGAGGCATTTTTTCTAATTTGAGATTATTCTGCTGGTAACAACTGAGGAAGGTAAATATTTCTACTTTTAAACCCAGCAAGTCCAGGCTCCCTTATAGTTTATCTAAATTTTGGTTGAAAACTGAAATTTTCTTTCAGTTTGTCTCTTATATGCAGCCCAGAAATCCAATTAGCTATTTTGCCTATCACAAGTGAGAGCGTTCTAAACTTTCTCCCATTAACAATGCTCACTCTTTGTTAAGCCTTTGATAATAATTTCTTCTCAAGGTCTGCATTAGTCAGAGTTGTCCAGAAAAACAGAAACAATAGGAAGTGTGTGTGTGTGTGTGTGTGTGTGTGTGTGTGTGTGTGAGAGAGAGAGAGAGAGAGAGAGAGATTATGAGAAATTGGCTTATGTAATTATGGAGGCTGAGAAGTCCCAAGACTGGCAAGTTGGAGAACAAGGAAAGTTGATGGTATGAGTTCATTCCAAAAGCTGGCAAGATTGAGACTCAAGAAGAGCCAGTTTTCTAGTTTGACTCTAAAGGCAGAAAAAATCCTATGTCCCAGATCAAGCAGTCAGGCAGGAGGAATTCTTGCTTAGCCTTTTATTTTTAAATTCAGGACTTCAATTAATTGGATGAGGGCCACTCATATTAGTGAAGGGAATTCGCTTTACTCAGTTTACCAATTTAATTGTTAATCTCATTTAGAAACTCCCTCACAGACACACCCAGAATAACTCTGGCCAAATGTTTGGGCACCCAGTGACTCGGTCAAGTTGACACATAAACACCATCACCAGGTCTTTCTGGTTTCTGCCTGATACCTGCTCCCAAAGCCAAGGCAGATGTTTTGGGTTTTTATGATAGCACTTTTTCAGGTACCATATATCCATTATAATTTCTTTTACTCTATAACAAATGACTTTAAAACTGAGTGGCTTAAAACAAATACTTCTATGCTTATGAATTCTGTGCATTAGAAATTCAAACAGGGTATAGCAGGTATGGTTTTTCACTATTCCACGATTCCTGGGCTTCAGCTAGAAAGATTCAAAGGTTGGAGAGTAACTCAGCAGTTGGAATCATCTGGTTTGTTCACCTGCATTTCTGGTATGTGGGTTACAAAGAGTCTAAGAATAGGACTGCCAACTGAAACACCTACACGTGGCTGTTTGTGTCATTGGCTTCCTTACAGCATGGTGATCTCAGAATAGTCCAATTTCTTAATGGAAGCTCAGCACTTCGAGAGTGAGTGCTTCACCAATCAAAGCTAAGCTGTATCACCTTTTATGACCAAGTCTTGGAAGTCATGCAGTCGTATTTCCACCAGCCTCTATTGATTGAAACAGTTACAAGCTCACGCCATTCAAAATTAGGGGTCACAGACCCTACCTTTTAAAGGGCGTGATGTCAAATGATTTGAGAGCCATGTCTAAAACCACCACACATAGGTACTCTCATTATCTTCATTTTACAACTCAGGAATGTAGGGCACAGAAAGTGTGGTACTTCCTCCAACAACACACATTTAATAAGAAGCAAAGCCAGGATGTAAACTCAGGCAGTCTGATTCCAGAGGCCATATTCAAAAATTACTGTATTACCTTATTTTTCCCTGCTGTGCTATACAGAGGTGTGTTTCAGCATCCTAGTCCTTGAAGAGGAAAATTCACTTCATTAAATTATTTATTTATTCAACAAACATTTGTGCCAACAAGAGCCAAGCACTGGGCTGGCTACTCAGAATACGTTGGTGAACAAGAGGGACATGACTTTGTCTTTTTCTTAGTGCAACATAAAATCGTTACCTTTCTCAGAACTCTGTTGTCGTTTCTTGCAATATTTCTTCCATTTTTTAGTATTAAGATTTACTTTTGACTTGGATTTATTCTATGTGGCTATGGTACATTAATTACTGCAACAACCCCTATTTGTTTTCATCTCCCTGTATTGAAGTCCTTTGGTAGGTGCCCTCCAACGCCGTTTCTGGGCTATGTAACTTGCTTTGGCCAATGGGAGAGTTAAAAAATAATGCAAGCTGAGCCTTGAAAAATACTTGTGAATTAGCATTTGCCCTTTTGCTTTTCTGGAAAATTGGATAAAGCCAGAGTAGCTTTTGGATAATGAGGGACATGTAGCCCAGCCATTTCTGTTGCCCCCAGCTAACAGCCAGTCACCAGACAGTTGAGCGAGGCTAAGAACAACTAGCTCCCAGCTGATGGCAGTTATATGAACAAGTCTAGTTGAGATTATTTGAGGCTGACATAAACAACCCAAAAGTATCATGAGCTAAATAAAATGCAAGTTGTTGAAAGTCACTGTGTTTGTTATACAGCAACAGAAATCTGATACAGTGGTCTTTAAAATATATGCTCCTGTCCTCTGTTGTAGAGTGTGACTTTATACTTGGTAAATTTGTACAGCTGGTCCTGATAGTCTTTGAAGAAGTTAAATTCAGATTTTATGCTTGCAACACTATGTTTTTTGAAAGGATAAGACAATCTATTTTAATACCACATTTACATATAGAAATCATCTTTGCCATTGCTAGATTGATTAATTTCAGTGCTAAATTAACTTTACAACCATAACAATTACACTGTTAGTAACTAATTCTGATTCTTCTAAATTGAGCCCCTTAGATTTCTATAACTAATAGAGCTTTTAAACATATACATTAAGGCCGGGCACGGTGGCTCACGCCTATAATCCCACCACTTTGGGAGGCCGAGGCGGGTGGATCACGAAGTCAGGAGATCGAGACTATCCTGGCTAACACAGTGAAAACCCATCTCTACTAAAAATACAAAAAAAAAAAAAAAAAAATTAGCCTGGCGTGGTGGTGGGTGCCTGTAGTCTAAACTACTCAGGAGGCTGAGGCAGGAGAATGGCGTGAACCCGGGAGGCGGAGCTTGCAGTGAGCCGAGATCGCGCCACTGCACTCTAGCCTCGGTGACTGAGCAAGACTCCGTCTCAAAAAAACAAAACAAAACAAAAACATATACATTAAGACTTTTTATTACAAATATACCTTGCACATAAATAAATATAGTACTTAATAGTGCATTGTACTTGAACTTTTCAAACTTGAACAATTTCTAATACAAACTGTAAAATCCTTTTGGCAGCGTTCTTTCCCTTGTCTAATTCATATTTCACTATTGATCAATTTTTTTAAATTTTTTATTATACTTTAAGTTCTGAGATACATGTGCAGAACGTCCAGGTTTGTTACATAGGTATAAATGTGCCATGGTGGTTTGCTGCACCCATCAACCTGTCATCCACATTAGATATTTCTCCTAATACTCTCCCTGCCCTTGCTCCCCACCCCCTGATAGGCTCCAGTGTGTGATGGTCCCCTCCCTGTGTCCATGTGTTCTCTTTGTTCAACTCCCATTTATGAGTGAGAACATTCAGTGCTTGGTTTTCTGTTCCTGTGTTAGTTTGCTGAGAATGATGGTTTCCAGCTTCATCCAAGTCCCTGAAAAGGACATGAACTCATCCTTCACAGTATTCTATGGTGTATGTGTGCCACGTTTCCTTTATCCAGTCTATCACTGAAGGGCATTTGGGTTGGTTCCAAGTCTTTGCTATTGTGAATAGTGGCGCAATAAACGTGTGCATGTGTCTTCCATACTTCTTAAGTATGTGGCCTTGTATTTGGAAGGCTTAATTTTGGATGAGATCTTAAGAGACTGAGTCTTCTCATCTAACCCTGGGCCTTTAAACATTAGCAGCTCTCCAATATATCTTACCATGGAGACATATTTATTTAAAACACAGGAGCAACGGTTCTGTTTTATTGTATTTACTTGGTCCATTCCCTCACTCCCTGGCTTTCTAATTGCATGTACTGAGTTTTAGTTTCTGTAACTCCACCCTGGTCCAGCCTCCATGTTTGACAAGCCATTTGGCTACATTTGCCTAGTGTGTCAGCCTCAAATACTTGCTACATTCCCACCTTAGTCTTTCCATTAACTTTGGTTTTTTAGAACTAAAAAAACCAAACTTTGGTTTTATAGAACTAAAAAAACCAAACTTTGGTTTTAATAGAACTAAACTGACTAGCAAATCTAACATGACTTGAATTAGTCCACTCTAAAACACTACAGTTAAGTTATATGTAACACAATTGTTTCCTTAGTTTTCTATGGGCAATAACTATGGACCGTTCTTCAGTTTGGGGCAAGGTAAGCTAACTTCTGCCTCAGAGGTTGAAAATTACTGTTTTTATTTACCTATTAATGCCTTTCTCCTGAGGCTTCGTGCGGATGGCTCTACCATTTGTCTGAATTTATCTGAAATAACACTGCAGCGTCCTGCCTTACGCTGTATCCCACTACTTGGTTTTATTTGCTTCATTAATATGGATCACTATCCGAAATTGCCTACTCTGTTTACTCCTACTTGCAAATAATAGGGTACAAGAGAGAGAAGTGTTTTGTTTCTCTTCTTGGTTACAGCACAGTACTCGGAGCAGTGTTGGCACATTGCAGCCCTGCTGTAAATATTTGTAGAATAAGGAAATCTTATTTAGAACTAGTGAAATTGAGAGTCTCACTGTAGTCTGTAATGTTCAGAAATTACTGGGGGTATTGTGCCTAGTTCCAATTGTTGCATTTTAAGAGCACTGTTGACAACTAAAGTTTTCTAAGAAATGGGCCACCAAGGTAGGTGAAGAGGCTTGAAATATTTATTTTCATAAAAATCTGTTTTTGGAGCATATATTGGTATGTTTTAGAGAATAAAGATCATACATAAAATCAAAATTTGTTGAGATTATTGGAGAGTTGACCTGGGGAAATATTGAATGTTAAGAGTCTGATGATAGGTTAATAGTAATCAAACTCCTCTTTTTCCGGTAAATAGAAATAAACTCCTGAATTTTATATACAAATATCACCCAAAATGTTAGAGATCTCGATATGTAGAGGTAAAACTGAAATCTAGACTTCTTTATTTCTAGTGGATTGTTCTTTACACTGTATTTGTCTTCCTTTCCACTTAACACTACTGTTTTCTCAGACACTTGAAAGGTTTGTTCATCCATCCATTCATCTATGTATCCATCCATCCACCCATCCGTCTGTCCATGTATCCATTCTTCCATCAAACATTTATTGAGTACTTACTATCTATATGCATGACTAATCTGTTTTGAAAGAGTTAATGGATGACTCAATGTATTTCCCAGGTGGCCTGAGTGGCCCTAAGGCACTTTAGGACCCAGGGAAGGACAGGATAATTGAAGATTCTTTACTCAGCTTGCTTAACTTGAAGCACTGCTGGGTCCCTGTTTTCAGTCAGATTATCATAAAAATAGAGATTTACAATATACTACAACTTTTCAAACTAGTTGACTACCTCTAAACAAATATTTTTAAAACACCTACCATGTGCCTAACATTATAAAGAAGAGAACCTTGAAAGTTACCATATGTGAGAGTAGTCTAAGTCACTGTGTCTTGTATTGGAGGTTGTATCTCTCTCGGGCCCTCTGAATATGTGAGATCTACTGGCTTTAGTTCTTGCTTTGCCCTAATTATCATCCTCCTGCCTTCCTTCTTGCCAAGTGTCATTTTGATGATTCCATGAGAAATATGTTTCTTTGAGTAGAAATCCTGCTTATTTAGATAATGATTTTCTTCCACACTTTAGATCATTTTGAGACTGTGTTTGCTGCCATTCCCCTTACGTTTTCCCCCAAAACATGTGTTATGAAATAAATAATTTTACTACATTGAGTAGCATCATTTCTTATATCATTTAATATTTCTACTGTAATGTACATTTTTGAATGATAAATGCATTGATTAATAAGCTACATGACATCAAGTTTAAGAAAATTAAATCGTAGAAGCATGTTGCGTGTAGCATATATTTCTGCTTCATGTCGTTTATTTTGATCTGTTGCCCATCCAGATGGACTACAACATATGCTACATTTATCACTGGAGGTAAATAATGGAAGGATGAACATACAGTCTGAGAAAAATCATTTTTACTTTTATATTAAATCTAATTTAGTTTCTGTAAAAGCAGGAAACGATGTTAAAAAATATTCCTGTTGTTCTGTCATGTTCCAACTGTATTGGCAAGAATCAATACCTCCAAAAGAATGACATCTTCCCTGACATGTATCACCACACTGACTAGGATCTCTTTGAACACGTTTTAAAGCATTCTCATTCCAGCAAAAATTTGCTTTAACTTGTAGAAAATGCCATAGGGAACATACAGAATTTCACGATGCTGCTTTTACATTTTTCTTACTTGAAATGGTACTCTTAAATATTGAGCTTAGCACAAAATATGAAAATGCAAATAGAGTTTACCAGCTGTGCATATGAAGAGGGAAAATGTGATCTTCCTTTCTCTGGCAGTGTATGAGCTACATTTTGCTCCTAGAAATGCCTTTCTGCCTCTTTTTTGTCAGGAGGAGCAGTTGGTCATTCTAGAGAGCTCCTGCCCAAACTCACCTTACTGTGTATCTGCTGAAAAAACTCCCAGCCACGTTCCTATGGCTAGCTGCAATACTTAGCTGTGGCTTCCTTATGAGCTCTGTAATCCAGGATATTTCTAGGACCTCTAAGTCCTGTTTTCCTCCCTGCTTTACATAAGCCTGGGGGAGCAATTAAGCTTAGCCCTCCTAATTAATGCACTTTGTCTAGAGACAGTGATTTTGGATAAACAATTTCTGAGCCAGGAAGTCTACTCTTTATTTTGTTGCATTTTATTTTCCAGGGCGGATTGCGCTTCAGAGCTGTTTGTTGGATGAGGGGCAGATGGAAGAGGAGTGAGGGAGGAAATGGTGGCCAAGTATTAGGATATGGGTGTCTGCATCTGCAATCCCATGGTTCTCTTAAGTGCAAATAGTATGGTGTTCCCAAATAGGAAGAGGTCCCCAGAACCGTAGGAAAGCAGAAAGTGTTTATAAAGTGCTCAGCATAGAGTAGGAGCTCAACAAACACTGGCGAGGTATAATGGTGTTTTTGATTAATGCTCTCTGTATGCATTAAAAGCTGTAAATATTATTCGATGACAGTAAGATGTGCAAAATAAGTGAGATTTTTCTGAGTTTTCGAGAAAGACATGATGTGTGTTATTATTGTCTTTGCAACAAGTAGTGAAATGCATTTCCAAATGCTGATTTTAGAAATTGGCCACGTAGAAATCTCAGTCTAAATTTTCCTCTCACTTTATTTTATTTATTTATTTTGCCCTGCCTGTGTAGCATGAGTGTCTTTAAGTGAGTTTTTAAAATGTCTTGCAAAAAACCCAGTCAAGAATTTCATTTTCTCCTGGGTACTTTAGTGTAGCAAATAGGGTCCAATGAGCAAACAAGAGGCTATCTGCAAATCAAGGTTCTCACGGAGATGGATACAAAAATTCCTGACTTTAATCTTGTGTCTGAAAAATGCCTGCAGCAACTGAGAGAGTTTTTCTTGTTACTGGATGAAAGATTGGCAGCAATGCAGGGGAAATTTTTATGAATTCTTAATTAATATCTCATCAAGTTGAAACATTATCTAGGAATGACCACAGTAATGGTTAATTTTATCTATCAATCAACTTAGAAGATGATTTTGGATGAGATTAACATTTAAATCAGTGAATTCTGAGTAAGCAGATTGCACTCATAATGTGGATGGGTCTCATCCAATCAGATGACGGTCTAAATACAGCAGAAAGACCAGCCTCCCCACACAAGAGAGGATTTGCCAGCGGACTGGGTTTGGAGTTTATCTACACCATCAGCTCTCCTGGGCCTCGAGCCTGCTAGTCCACACTGCATATTTTAGGCTTCTCAGCCTTCATAATCACATGAGCCAATCTTTTATAACAAATTCCCCCTCTCTTTATGTACACGCCAATAGATATCGATATAGATAGATGGGTGAATAGGTAGATAGAGCTCCTGTTATTTCTGTTGCTCTGGAGAGCCCTGATTAAGACAGCCATCAACTGTCTACGAATGATCCTCCATGTTGTACTAATAGAAGTAAAGGGAACCCGAGAAACTGGCTGGATAATAAGACAGAAAGTAAGAAAGTAGGAAAGGCATTGACAGCTGTGGATTTAAAAACTGCTCTTGTAATGTTTTGACTGGGCTAGTTATGCAAATTGCCAAAGTGATTTGCCTTTCTTAAAACATATCTTCAAAGTTAAAAATACATGGACCACGAGACGTGCAGCAGCACAGTGAGATCAAGTATCAGCCTCTGATCACTTATTTCCCCTTCCCTTCATTCCCGCTGCTCACTGCTCCTGACTGATCTCTATCAAGAAGCGAACTTACTTCTGTCAACAAGTTAAATTAGTGAAAGATAATTTGACAATATCACTCCTCTGCTTAAGTGGCTTTGATTACTTCCCGCTGCCTTATTGGTAAATTTAATTTCCTTGTCGTGGTATACAAGGTCCCTTAATGATCTGATTCCAAAAGACATTTCTTCTTCCAAGTCTCTCTAGGGTCCTTGTATTCTCTGAGTGCAGTAGAAATTGAGCTACTCAGCACTGCCTGAATATACGACTATACTGGCATATTTTCCCTCCCCCGGAATGTGATTTTCCTATTCTTTGGTGTTTGGTTTTTTAAGAGCCCAACTAAAAAGGGAACTCAGCTGTAAAATATTTTTCATCTTATAGAATCAGAATAATTCCCTCCTTTGTGCTGTCAGAAGACTTGTTTTACATGTCTGCAATCATACAATCATGCCAGTTTTTGGTAGATCTGCAAGTGTGACTTTCCTGCTGGAGCTCCAAAGTAAGCAAACCTGTGAATAGAAACTCAACTGTGCTACTGGATAGCTGTGTGGCACTGGACAAGTTATTCCCTCACTAAAGCCTCATTTCCTTATCTGTAAAATTGTGATGCTAATAGGAATATGAGGAAAATACAATGCTTTAATACATAAAAGTGTTTAGGACAGTGCCTGACATATGGAAAAAGCCCTAATATATTAGCTTCAATTCAGTTATATATTGCCTCATCAAGAAATATTTATTGACTGCTTGTTATGTTGGAAGCATTGTTTATTGCCATCACCCTTACTATTATTGTATTCTCATTCAGTTTTTAATGCTGAGCATCTAGCTCAATAAATGTTACATAGATGTTCATTATATGTTTACCGATGTTAGAATTACTTTGGTCATTAGGCTTAAACACTGTGAAATTGGATGCTCAGTTTTCATTCTATTTATTAGGTAAAAATTTACAGGCTATAGCTATGAAAAACATACTTAATACCCTAAAGCTGTTTTTTTTTTTAAGTGGTGTGGAATTTAAATAACCTAATTACAATGAAATAACATCTCCCTTATATGCAAAATAACTATGTTTATAAAGACAACAGATTATTAAATTACATTGGAAGCATCAATTTATAAATGGTAAGATTAGTTATTTTGGTATTGGTGTAATATAGCACATTTTAGCATAATTAGACCTAAATTGAAATATTAATAACCTCAATTCTTTGAAACAAAATCAATATTTGTAAGAGTTCCATCTATAACAGTAGCTGTTTGTAATAACCCATAGCATCAGATACCAAATATACTTAAATTTTATAATTTTTATGTTACTGTATCTGTCATCTGTCAATCTCGGGGTATATCATAAATTTCACTAAAAATTGTGAGAGGCAAAAATGAAAGTATGTCTTTTCCCTCATAGAGATAATGCACCTATTCTTAGGTATCAAGTGTAGGACATACTGATTGAACCTATCACGGTCTGTGTTACTCACTCATGAGAGTCAGTAGCAAAGCATGTACATTATGTGCTCCAGTTAGGTACTTTTTCAGTTGTAGGAATCTGTTCATTTGGGAATAATTGACATAGATCAACTTGGTTTAACTATACAGTGTTATAACCTTTTCAGTCAGACAGTGCAGATATAAATTCAGTGCCATTTGAGGAGTGAACATACAAACTATTTTGATAAAAATGTCATGTACAGTAGTACTAGAGACAAGACAGAGATAAGTCTGGGTCCTTGATGCTGCCTTTAGGAGCTCCTACCTGTAAGAGAGAAATGAGAGAAATGCAGTTTAGTCCATAAGGAACCCAGACTCTGAACTGCCGAAGTTGAAATCTATTGGTACACTTATTCTCTGTCTTAGATCAGTCATGTATATTAGTTTCCTCATCTACAAAATGGGGATGCTGAAAATAATAGTCTTACTGTGTAGAGCATGCATGAGGAGTCAATGAGTTGATTTACATAAAGTGCTCAGAGTAGTGGACGTCTGGCACAAAGCAAACCTGTCTTGATGTCTCAATCCCTAACAAGAGATCCTTCCCACATTTGAATGGAGTCCTTAGAATCTCCATATTTTGAAACAAAATCTCACCCTTTCCAATTGTCTTCCACCAGTTTGTGAGCATCTGGAATGTTATAATTGTGTCTATTTATGCTTATTCCCAGTTCAAGTTAACATAGGTGCTTAATAAACGTCTCCTAAGAACTGAGTTTCTTGAACCTCTTAAAAATATGAGACTGGTGTTTCATTTGTTTTCAATTTGCAGACGTAATTCTGAAGCTTGTATAGAACGCTTGCCATGCAATGTCATAGCAAAACTATCAAAAATATACACTTTAGATTGACTTTAATTTTACTTAAAAATTTTTGGATACCAACTATTTATTTCAGGCATGGTGTTGGGCACTGCTGATGCAAGAATAATATCAGCACAATCTCAGTCGAGGACGAGCTCAAAGATGATCATTTAATGCAATATTTCTGAATCTGAATTGAGGCAGTGGAAGATTTTAGCATGTTCTGTGTGCTTGGAGGACATCCTAGCTGTGAGAGACTTTAGATGGAGTGGCCCTGGGAAGGCAGAAATGGCTGTGAAGACTACCATGGAAAAAGGGTTATAGAAACAAGGAATCAAAAGAGAGAGAAGCAGAGGATAAGAAAGTGAACAGCAGAGTAGACAAATTTATTTGACCTGATTTACAAGATTTTGGACCAACAGTCCTAGAAAAAAGAGTTTTGGCATTATCTTGAGCCAGGGTTCCCAAAGTGTGGTCCTTGACCTACAGTGTCAGCCTCACTTGGGAAGTTGTTAGAAATGTAAATTCTTGGGCCTTATTTTAGGCCTTCTGAATCAGAAACTCTGGAAGATGAAGCCCAGCAGTGTAGTATTAACAAGCCCTCCAGGTGGAAAAAACTGTCATAACCTAATCCACACTGTTTGCAGTAATTACTCACATTGAGTTTATTAAGTAAATAGTAATGAATCTTAGTTTTCAAAACATCATCATTGTTATCACTAAATAACTACTAAGTTATGTGTTTCTACTAGTAGTGAAGATTTTTTTAAAAAGTTATTTTCTGCTCTCCCATTAGTGACAAAGAAGACATAAATTAACAGCTAACAAGACAGCAGTAAAATTTGCTAAATATCAAATTGTTATTTGTATAATAAATGTTACAGATATTTAGAGAAAGTGATGGTAAGCACAGGTGCAGGTGATTGTGAAAACGAGTAGGAAATAGCTTATTACCCTGTTCAAGCTCTGTGGTCCCAGAAAACCCTTTGGCTTATTGATTACCAAGTAACAAATTACCCCAAAGTAAAACAACCAACAATTTATTAGTATTCCTTGGAGTTCTGAGGGTTTACTGGGCTCAGCTGAGGTTCTTGCATAAAGTCTCTTACTGTTGTGGTGGGATTGTAGCTGGAGCTAGAGATCTCCAAAACTTTGACTAGGCTGGGTGTCCATGACTGTTTCTTCACTCACTGTCTTTCTGTGCTCAGTATTTCATCCTTCAGGGCCTCTCTATATGACTTGAGTTTTTCACAGGATAGTTGTCTTAGGGTAGGTGCTTCATTGCATGATGGAGGTTGCTTCAGAGAGAGAAAAAGTCTTCTGAAAGACCTGAAATTAGCATAGCATCAATTCTACCATATTTTATTTGTCAAATTAATCACAACTCAAGTCCTGATTTAAGGTAAGGGAATTGTGGGTGTGAATACTCAGAAGCATGGTTTATTATAGGGCCATCTTTGACGACTAGCTATTACACATCACTGACAATCTCTCGAAAATGTTATATTTGGCCTTAATGATCTCTGGAGTAATCCTAAATTAGCTTCACCTATCAATGATCCATAAAACTTCCCTTTATAAACTGTAATTCACTAAGGAGAATAGTAAAATGTATCTTAATTTGGTATCATCCGTTTTCAATTCCTATGTCATTCCTATGTCACTGGTTACCAATATGGTCTGCCGAAAAAGAGAAACCAACAAGAATTTTTTGGAGGTTATGAAGTCACTAGAAACCTCTGAGAAAAATATAGACCTTATATTGATGAAGCATTTTTGTGTTAGTTTGATCTGTACAGTCAAAGTACGCTAATGCCTTAGACTGTGTCACAATGTTAAAGGGCTGATGTATAATCAGTGCATCTGTGTATGTAAGTTTTTAAAAATCAGTTGTATCTTATACATTTATTTTAGTGGATTTTTGGAAGGTTTTTTTTATTAAAACTATTATTCCTTGAGAGCATATGATTTTATTCTGACCCAGATGTTTTGCAATACAAGGTTCTGTAGAGAAATGCAGTGCCCTCTAGAAAAACTGTTGAGTGGAAATAAATGTGGATATTTTTTAGAATGTATTGAATATACAGGCTCTGTTGTTCAGAGTACTTACCTTATGGGATCAAGCCAGATGTCATGTCCTTATATAAAAGTCATTAAAGTTTTACCAAAGAAGCAAAATAAAACTCTAGGCTCTAAATCATTTTTTAAAATCGCTTTAAAAAGCTTATTTTTAAAAAAAGTAGCATAGGATTTTAAGAAGATTTGAATTTATACTACATTCATTATAAAACCATTTTTTACTAGAATGCTGAAAACATTTTTGTAAATATATTACTATGGTATCTAAAGTTTTAAAATTAAGGAGAATAGAAAAGCTTCCATTTTATGCCTTAAACAATTCCTAACGTTATTATTCAGATTTGAATGCCTAAGCAGAATGTACATTTCTTTCACAGTTGTAGTACACAATATGGATACAATAAACTACCTGCTTTTCAAATTTAGGCCATAATCATAGCATATTTTTAAATCATTCCTTACACCATTTAAATAAGAAAGATAAGAACTATGGACCTGTAAATTTTGTGATTTTACTTCATTTTTCTTATCTAGCTACCTCCACCTTAAAGCCTTCTTTGGCCCCACCCCCAATTCCACACCTCTGCCCCCCTCCTGAGTTATCTTCTTGTTTACTAGAACCTAGCGCAGGGTCTAGGGTAATGAAGGTGTCCAATAAATACTTGTTTCTGGTCCCAAATGATGTCAGCTTGCGCTTTTAGTGTCTAAGAGCACCTAGATTATGAATAAGTCTATTAGTTTGTTAATTGCAGTTGTTTCCAATGGAAGATTTCCCAAGATTTAGGCTATTGGCTTTTGGGTTGGGGGGAAATATTAGAAAACATTTTTTAGAAATAAAATTTAACAGAAATACCAGCAATTTTTATTTAGTGTTAACTACCAATGTTCAATTTTTGCAAGTTGGAGTAAGTCCTATTTCAAACATTTTAACAGACAACTGTTTCTTAATTTTAAAGTAAAAACAAATGTTAAAATTGTCCACTTTGTCCCCAGAAAACTGAGCCATATCCAGTAAATTAAACAAATGAAAAACCTTACAGCACAGTGAAACTCTTCTACAAAATAATAATATGCTCTTCTACTTACAACCTTTCTTCCTGGAATTCCAAGTATAATCATGAAAATTAGTGCAGTTATCCTCAGAGCATCAGTGCCTTTAGCCTCACTGTGTTTCAGAGGAAAGTATTTTTAATCTTATTTTTAACTTTGGGGAAAAGGTGTCAAAGAGAAGTTACATAAAATTTTAGATCAGAGAATATCAAAGGCATTTACTAAGAAAGAATAATAAGCAAGTCTGTCAACCATGACAGTTGAGTGTCCCTTTGATCATATAATGCTGCTTCAGCTCATGGCAAACCGAGATAGGACAAGAGACTCGTGGAGAAGGGTAGCACATGAAAAGGTTTAAATGAATGGCATAGTGACACCATCTCATATGACTCTTCCTTATTATTTTTTGCTTCTGCTTAAGTCAATTAATTCTTTTTTAAATTCACCACGACTCAGCCACTTCCACAGATTAATAGTAAAGGAAGCATATTTGACTTTTATTATTTTCAATGACAGCATTAGGACTCATTTTAAATATAAGAAAGAGCAATGTCATATGTGTTAATTTTCTCTAGCACTATTAATGCCCAGTAAGATCACAAACACCTTTATTACACGGAAGGTCAATATGGAATTGAGTAATGGTTATTGACAGCTATTCTATAGATGAGTGTTTAAGTTATTGCTGCTGTTGTGGACTGAATTGTACCCCTCCCAAAATTCACAGGCTGAGGCCTATGAATAGAAACATTTGGTTCCATAACCCCTAATGTGACTATCTTTGGAGAGAGGTTCTTAGGGAGAAAATTAAGGTTAAATAAGGACGGGACCCTCATCCAACAGGATTGGAAAAAGAGAGAGAGAGAGACAGACATCAGGGAACGCTCCACATGCACACAGAGGAAAACTCATGTGAGGACACAGTGACAGGGTGGCTGTCTATAATCTAGAAAACGAGGCCTCACCAGAAACCAGCCCTGACAGCACCTTGATTTTGGACTTCTAGTCCCTAGAACTGTGAGAAATAAATTTATGTTATTTCAGATACCCAGTCTGTGTTTTTTTTTTTTAAACTTTTATTTTAGTTTCAAGGGTACATGTGAAGGTTTGTTATATAGGTAAACACGTGTCACAGAGGTCTGTTGTACAGATTATTTCATCGCCCGGGTATTAAGCCTGGTACTCAATAGTTATTTTTCCTGCTCCTCTCCCTCCTCCCACCCTCCACACTCAAGTAGACTCCAGTGTCTGTTGTTCCTTTCTTTGTGTTCATGAGTTCCATCATTTAGCTCCCACTTACAAGTGAAGATATGTGGTATTTTGTTTTCTGTTCCTGTGTTAGTTTGCTAAGGGTAATAGCCTCCAGTTCCACCCATGTTCCCTTAAAAGGCACAAGCTCATTCTTTTTTATGGTTGCATAGTATTCCATAATGTAAATGTACCACGTTTTCTTTTTTTTTTTTTTTTTAGGAGGGGTCCTCCTTCGTCCACCCTGGTGTGCAGTGGCGCGATCTCAGCTCACTGCAAGCTCCGCCTCCCGGGTTCACGCCATTCTCCTGCCTCAGCCTCTCCGAGTAGCTGGGACTACAGGCGCTCGCCACCACGCCTGGCTAATTTTTTTGTATTTTTTAGTAGAGACGGGGTTTCACCGTGGTCTCGATCTCCCGACGTTGTGATCCGCCCACCTCGGCTTCCCAAAGTGCTGGGATTACAAGCGTGAGCCACCGCACCCGGCCACGTTTTCTTTCTCTAATCTGTCATTGATGGACATTTAGGTTGATTCCATGTCTTTGCTATTGTGAATATTGCTGCAATGAACATTTGTCTTCATGTGTCTTTATGATAGAATGATTTATATTCCTCTGGTTATATACCCAGTAACGGGATTGCTGGGTCTGATGGTAGTTCTGCTTTTAGCTCTTTGAGGAATCTCTATACTGCTTTCCACAATGGTTGAAATAATTTACATTCCCACCAACAGTGTATGAGTGTTCCCTTTCTTCTACAACCTCACCAGCATCTGTTGTTTTTGACTTTTTCATAACAGACATTCTGACTGGTGTGAGATGGTATCTCATTATGGTTTTGATGTTCATTTCTCTAACGATCAGTGATATTGAGCTTTTTTCCATATGCTTGTTGGCCGCATGTATATTATCTTTTGAAAAGCATCTGTTCATGTCCTTTGCCCACTTTTTAATGGGGTTGTTGGTTTTTCTCTTGTAAATTTGTTCCTTATACGTGTTGGATATTAGACCTTTGTCAGATGTATAGTTACAAATATTTTCTCCCATTGTGTAGATTGTCTGTTTACTCTGTTAATAGTTTCTTTTGCTGTGTAGAAACTCTCAGTTTAATTAGATCCCATTAGTCAATTTTATTGCATTTGTTGCAATTACTTTTGGTGTTTTCATTATGAAATGTTTTCCCATTCCTATGTCCAGGATGGTATTGACTAGGTTGTCTTCCAAGGTTTTTATATTTTTAGAGTTTACATTTAAGTCCATAATCTCTTTTAAGTTGATTTTTTTATATGGTGTAAGGAAGGGGTCCCGTTTCAATCTTCCGTGCATGGCTACTCAGTTATCCTAACACCACTTATTGACTAGGGATTCTTTTCACCATTGTTTGTTTTTGTCAGCTTTGTCAAAGATCAGATGGTTATAAACGTGTGGTTTCATTCCTGGGCTCTCTATTGTGTTCCATTGGTCTATGTGCTTGTTTTTGTACCAGTACCACGCTGTCTTGGTTACTGTAGCCCTGTAGTATAGTTTGAAGATGGGTATCACTATGCCTCCAGCTTTTTTTGTTTTGTTTTGTTTTGCTTTTTTTTTTGTTTAGGATTGCTTTGGCTATTTGGGCTCTTTTTTGGTTCTATATGAGTTTCAAAATTGTAGCCTGAGCAGACTAGCACAGCTGCTTAACGAACTACTCTGAATTTTAGTCGCTTAAAACACCCATAATTGTATTTGCTCACAATTCTGAGTCAGGTATTTGTGTACAGTTCAGCAGAAACAGCTCTTCTCTGTTCCATGTGGTACTGTGTATGGTAGATCAACTTGGGGAACAGATTCCCAGATAACCTCGCCTACATTTCTGGGGTCTCTAGCTGGCATTTGGCTGGGGGGAGCCTCAGTTTTTCTTCAAATTGCCTTCATTTTTCTTCTTTTTTTCAATGCTAAAATTGCATATTTTATTTTTATTATTTTTTTCTGAAAGAGCTTCTTTTTTTTATTATTATACTTTAAGTTTTAGGGTACATGTGCACAATGTGCAGGTTTGTTACATATGTATCCGTGTGCCATGTTGGTGTGCTGCACCCATTAACTCGTCATTTAGCATTAGGTATATCTTCTAATGCTGTCCCTCCCCCCTCCCCCCACCCCACAACAGTCCCCGGAGTGTGATGTTCCCCTTCCTGTGTCCATGTGTTCTCATTTTTCTAAATGTCTCTAATTCCTCAGTGAGAGCAGATGGTCTAGACAGCTTTCCGTGGTAGATGAGTTCCTTCTTTGTGAAAGTGGAGGCTATAAATCCTTTTAAAGCCTGGATTCAGAAACCCCAGAATGTCATTTTTCTTATTTTCTATTGGTCAAAATAAATTATTCCCGAATTCATCCCAACTGTGAGATTTTGTGCATCATACAATGAAAAAATTTTCAAGAATGATCTCTTCTTTTGCAATAATTTTACCTGTAATTTTAGATTACAGTAGATCTTAAAAGACCAGCTAAGGTAACTAAGCAATATAAAAAAAATCAAGTAAGAAAATAGAATGAATAACATATTCTTCAAATTGTTCAAATTGACTAAATCTTACTCTTAACAAAGGCTAAATTTTATATGTTATATGTTGTGTAACCCCAGGTTTTTCCTCCATATGTAAAACAGTCAACATCTTACATTTTTAAGGAGACAATGTATGACAATGTTCTTTGTCAAAAGAAACAAAGAAAAGACGTATTCATTTATTCATTTACAAAACTAATCATTATTAAATGCCTGCTACATTGTATGTGTTAAGCTTCTGGACACTGAATATTCATTGGGAAACGAACAAAGTCCATAACTTTGTAACAACAGTCATCATATCTGATTTTCTAGTGGAAAGAGATGGATAATAAATATATATTAAGTCAGATGATAAATGCAATGACCAAACACACACACACACACACACACACACACACACACACACACACTTGATTGAAAGTCATTTGGGAAAGCAAAAGTTTGCTGTTTTAAAGAGGTCAACTTACAGCTGTC
This sequence comes from Hylobates moloch, assembly GCF_009828535.3. Taxonomy (NCBI): domain Eukaryota; kingdom Metazoa; phylum Chordata; class Mammalia; order Primates; family Hylobatidae; genus Hylobates; species Hylobates moloch. The sequence goes on along the minus strand of NW_026652278.1, from coordinate 152,611,038 downwards.
CTCGGGTAAAATTTGAACATCTGAAGGTAAAGATGTTCCTGTGCAAAGGCCGTCAGACAGGAATGTTATAAATGTTCTACCAAGAATGGCTGAAGCAGAAGTGAGGGAAAAAAGGGTGTTGAGAAGCGTCCAGGGAACAGATATGAAGAGTCTTTCGGGCTCTTATTGTAAGGCTCTGTTTTTTATTCTAAATATGAATAAAATGTGATTGGAAATGTTCATTTTTTAAAAGACTTTCTGAATACAGCATGGGAAATAAACTTTAGAGAAACATGAATTGAGCAGGGAGTTCATTACAAGGCTGTTGCAGGAGCCTGTGAAGAGACAAGTGCAGATCAGTACCTGGATGGTAATTGTGGATGTACAGAGAGCTGGTTAGATTCATGATATACAATGTAAGTAGAGTGGATCCACTTACAGGGTGAAAGTTGGGTGTAAAGGTTATAAATTGTCGACAATGACTTAAATTTTTTTGGCATGAGAAATTCCATGACTGACAAGTAGAGCTAGTTCCTTATCAGGAAACAATAGAAAAGAGTTAAGTTTCATAATAAAAGAAACCAAGAGTTCAGTTTACATATACATATCTGCCACCTATTAAAGTAGATGCTCACTCAATTTGATATCTCACTTCCCTTCCTCATTACATTACACATTTTTAAAAAACTTTTTTTAAAAAGCTAAGCTTTTGACAGCAAAACAAAGCATTCTTGATAAGAACTTTTGTATATTCAAAGCAAATTTCCAATCAGTGGATGATATAGTTTCCTGAGCAACACAAGACCATTTACTATGTTTTATACTAGTTTGGTTCTGCTGCATGGGCTTAACCATGAGAAACTTTAGAACTACTGTTAAGGTTAATTTTTCATTATAGTTACTACAGATATACACAGAATTTTGAAAATACATTTGTCACATTATATTAATGATGGTAAAATTTAATTCATGATTTAGAATGTAGTATCACAGTTTAATTAAATAGCTATAATATTTTCAAAGAAAAAATTGTCAGCTGTAACTAGAAAGTTTCTGTTAGTAAATTCAAATAAAATGTATTAAAACATTCAGATTCTATTGTTTACCTTTATATAATTATTTAGCAGTTAAAAATAATAATTTAATAAAAGTTACATAGAGTACATTTGAAGGAAAAATAAAAATCATTTTCTGAGGATTCTAATAATATAGATATAAAGTGAATAAATCTTCTGAGTTAAGTGAGAATGGGTTAGCCATAGGGACTCTTGCTGGTTGAACACTTAGCTTCTTTTGACTAAATGTATAACTATCACAGTAAGTTTCGCTTTGTAGTCTTTCAATGAAGACATAAATGTATAGGTGTTATTATTTGAAATTGATAAACATACTATTTAAATGCTAATGCAGATATTTAATACTGAGAGCCATGTTACCACTCCATATTTGTTATTTGTTCGTCGTCCCCCAAATCACTTATTTGTTATCTCAACACATAAACTGTGTTGTTTACTTAAACTAATTTTGTACTCCATATTACAATTTTGCATATAATATTGTCTATTTCACTGATATCTTTCCTATTTTGTTGCCCTTAAAGAAAATGTTCCCCCTGGTATCCTCTTTATTTGTTGCTTAAAGAAACAGTTAAGTAGCATGAAAATCTTAGTATTAATTAACTAGTGGGCTAAAGAATACTATCTAGTCCCCTCACTGAAATTGTGACATTCGGACAACAGTACTGGCTTCCTTTGTTAGCTAATTTACCAGTGACATTAACAATGGCATGTCCAAGAAAGAAAGTCATCATATGTCCTATTACTCGTGTAGCAGTGGTTCATTCAAGAAATATTTTTAAACATTTACTATAGGTTAGACATTTTCAGTAAATATTTATTGAATGACTAAGTGACTTAGGAAATCTAGCTTGAGACTATGATTTGAGCAGACTTTCTTTTAACTTTCTATTATGGAACAATTTTAGATTTACATAAATATTATGAAGATACTACAGAGTGTTCTGATACACTCATTACCCAGCTTCTCCTGATGTTAACATCTTACATAATTGTAATTTTTCATATTACTTTTGTCAAAACTAAGAAATTAACATTGGTACGATGCTATTAACAACATACTTTTTTTTCTTGGATTCCACCAGCTTTTAACTCACCTCTGTTTTCTATTCCAGGATCCAATTCAGGATCCGTATTGCATTTACTTGTCATGTCTCCCATCCCTTTCTAGTTGTGACAATTTTTGAGTAGCTTTTTAGCATCTGTGTTCAAAATACATGTTTATAGTTTCTAATATATATTATTGGAAATAAAACTCATTTATTTGTCAATTCACTGGACATTCATCAAGAATCTGTCACAATACACTGCACTTGGCACTGGAATATTGACATGACGGGAATATGCTTATCCTAGAGAGGGTCACAATCTATTGCGAGCAAAGAATTTCAGCCACGACATAAGTGCTGTAACAGGATTGGGAAGATCTAAAGGAAAGTCCTGGATTCTGACTGGAAATGTTAGATGTGATCTTCAAGAAGAGTGAATGAGTGAGACAGGCAAATCAGAGTGCTTCAGATCAGAGAACAACACACACAGGGCACAGACGTGAGAAGCACAGCACAGTCACAGACAGGATGGGCCTGTGGAGGGAGGGCATGAGTTGTGAGAGAATATAATGGCCAGGGAGTGTCAGATTCTGAAAGCCTGTGTGTTCTGCTGAAAAGTAAAGTGTGGACTTCATGTCACAGGCAGTGAGAGTCATTAAAGTTTTTTTGTTTGTTTGTTTTGTTTTTGTTTTTGTTTTTCCCTCAAAGCAGATCCTATCCTCTATTATGTGAGAGAGCTTGCTATAAGATCATTAAATCATTCAGGAGAGTTACTCCGGACCGTTAGACTTTATCCAGAACACTATGTTTCTTTTCTTTTTTCTTTTCTTTAATGTTCAATAAGGATTAGGAAAGCCATTAGAACTAAAGGTGTCATTCATAAACATTTTTAGAAGTTATCCTTCCACGAAAGTAAATTTCAGTATAAAGCATGAAAACATACATTCCTCCTCCATTGTCCAAATTCCCATATTTCTTAAAAATAAGAAATATGGGCATGGATGGAATCACAGACTGCAGAGGAACACAAAGAATGTTGCTAAAATCTGGAATTGGTTTCCCAAAGGCAGACAAATGTGTTACTTTTCTAAGAAGATTAACATTTAAAAATTTCAAACGGTCTATAGTTTGTTGAAATCTCCAAGCAAGTATCAAATGAAGCAATTTTATTCTGAATTTATACAAGGTGCAAGGGGCAAAATTATAGCTCTTAAAGCATGGTTACTTGGTTTTGTGCCTCTAAGGGAGCGATTTGAATTTGTAACAAGATCCCCAGGTGATTTATAAACACATTCAAATTTTAGAAGCACAAATTTAAGACCTCGTTTATTAGATTTTTAAAATTTTATGAAGAAGTATGAGATAGCCATAAATAAAATCATGGCTATAATTTGTTTTTAAATGAAGAAATCATGTCAAGACAACATGAACATGTGAAAATTCTATAAAGGAGATAACATTGCATACAATTATGAGTCTTTTAAAATATGCATTTTATTTTTACCTAACAGTATCCAAGGGACACATGAGAAAATTGTTTTTAGGCATCTCTAAATGTCACCTCATTATATTTCACTTCTACTGATTATGTATTTTTAATGAGTAAATGGAATTTGCTATATTAATCATCCAAGAAAGTTTTAGACATGGAGTTTAAATGCCAAGTATTTTACATAACATATAAATATTTGGGTTTATGCTAAACAAAAACATGACTTTTTTAAAGTCTGAATTTCTTGGGAATTAGTGATGCTCTCTTAATATTCCATGTGATTTTTATGAGAACTATAATTTCGTACCTTATTTTAAGGGAAATTTTAATAAGTGAAAGAATCGTTTTCCCTTTCACAGGACCTATGTCTTTTACCTAGTTATTTCCTTGTGTACTAAAAAAAAAAGTCTATTCTGAGCTTACTGTACACAACCTATTGTTAAGTTGCAGCCATTTTTGTTATCAGGAAATTAGCACCAAAGTCTGAGACGGTAGCCTGCTCATGAATAATTCTGACGTAGTTTTTTATTGGTATTAATGGAAGACAAGCGTTAGTGGACTTTTTCTGTAAAAGGCCAGATAATAAATATTTTAGGTTTTGTGTCTCATTCACTCTCTTATCTACTCAACTCTGCCATTGTAAGAAAAATGTAGCCAAAGCCAATACATAAACAAATGAGCATATACGTATTCCAGTAAAACTACATAAGCACAGAATTTCAATTTCACATGATTTTATTATTCTTTTGATTTTTTTAACCCCTTAAAAGTGTAAAAACCATTCTTAACTCATAGGCTATGCAAAATATGCAGCAGGATGGATTTGGACTCCAGGCTATAGTTTGCTGATATCTACTATAAGACATTGAGTATATGAATGTATGTTAACAGTGGATTACTATTGACTATGGGTTTATTAGAAACTTGATTAATTTCTTGCATCTATAATATTGGCACTATATATGTAGATCTGAGAAGAAAAACAGAGGCCAAAAGAGAAAGAAGCAAAGAGAGCTAGAAGTCATTGTGAATCTACCATGTATTAAACTACTATGTGTTCAGCATTTTATATATTTCATCTTGTTTAAACTTCGTGACAGCCCCATGAATGGCTTGATGATAACCATTTTACACATGAGAAAAAAATCAAGCCTGAAATGACTTTTCAAAATCATACAGCAAGGAAGTGGTAGAAATAATCCAAGTCTGACCCCAAATCCTGAAACATTTTACATTGTATCACGGTAGCCACAATGCCTCACCCAATAGGATGCGTGCTATGTACTAAAAATATTTATTTTTATAGAAAGATGAGGGAGACCGTCACAAATAATGCAATATTTGTTTGGAACTTTGAGATGGAATTCTGACAGGTAGCTGGAGGTTGGAGGAAGGCATCCACACATAGGGGTGTAAAGCTAAAGAGAACATGGAAGTCAAAAAATGGCAGGTGAATGACCACTTCTGAATTTCCAGTGGACATGACATTGTCTTTCATTTCATTCCTCTTGACTTTATCTTTCTTTTCTTCTGCAACTTTTAGCCTTTCTAGCCTGATGAAAATGGATTGGCTCACATTCTTCTTTTTACTTATCTGTTTTTGTTATTGGCCCAGATTTTCAAAAGATAACCTCAGAGCTTCTCACCTGCCATTTCTGGGCCCCTAGGAAAAATTTCAGAAGAAGCCTCTTTTTCTTTGTTGATTGTCATATTAGCCTTTTGACTAATTGTGCTTGGCGGTGTGCAGTGATAAAAGACAAGGGAGACAGCTGGTAGGCATTGTGTCATTCATATACCATTGACTTTTGTACTTTCTCAAAGCAGATTACAGCCACATAGCTATTTAGATGATATGCAAATTATATGTGGTCACAGTATTTGGGCTGGATCGTAATTACTACATAGATGGAGTGGTGAATGTCTCATTAATACAAATAAGCACCTCATGCAGACCCTCTTTTTGTTGTATGGTATGCATGCTGAGAAACACAATCCACAATTTTCTCTTAATGACCCAGTCTCATATTTTATAACATGCTTAACATTTAAGCACTTTAATTGTTTTCTTTTTAGGAATCCCTTATAGCCCAAAGAGATGGGGTAGGACATTGAAAATACTAGTATAGAAGCTTTGCACTAGAGTGTAGAGTAAATTTTATAAAAATATGAGAGAAGTTTACCCTAACAGAGATTTCACATGTCTTTGGTTTAGCATTTTCTACAGTGTGTATCGTTATATAGGATAAAGAAAGAATAAAAGAATGTGTGAAAGAATCTCTCATAGATGAAATCTACTATACTAAACAGTGTTCAACTTTGATTTAGGAAATGGAAAATATGTCTGTATGTTTGCAAGATCAAACTCAAATATATGTTTCTCATGGCCTAATGCTTACTTGGGGAAAAACAAGCAATTTTCATGGAGTCTTAAAGGGGTAGGAGATCAATAGAATCTTTGTTGCTACTAATAACTACTTCTCAACATTTAAGAAATGTTCTCTTCTTTATAATGCTAAGTTATATCACAAAATGAAAAACAAGGAAGCACAGGTGCTTTTATAATTTTATAAAAATGTTGGCCTCTATAATTCACAGTGTGTAGCGTATTTGAAATGGTAATCTGGGGACTGTCTGCTTCTGATAATATCATTCTAAGGTACCTTCATGTATAGCTTATTGAGAAAACAAATATTTGAGAAGCTATAACCAGGAGCATAACTCTTACTTTCTAAAGTATACTTTCAGCTGATCAAAGCTATCCCTAGATCTTTAAAGTCAACTGACTTATTCATAAGACCTTTCTAGGAAGGCCTCTGAAAACCAGTTGTGAACTGCAGTACAGCACTTGCCTTTGACAATTACTCTGGTCCCCTTTCTGCTTTACCTTTCTGATATTTCTCTTTCTCTTCCTTGTTTCCCAGATTGTAGTCCTTGCTCCCTTGGAGGCTTCGTTTCAGGGATAGCTTCAGTCAATCATTCAGACCTTTTCTCGCGTTCCGTCTTAATTGCCCAGACTTCGTTTTTCTTTTGGTTTTAGCTTTGGTTTTGGTTTTGCCTGTGTATCCTCTACCAGGAAGTAATCCTCCTGCTCACTTAAATAGGCATATTTTTTTCAAACTCTACTATCCCTAACTTTACTGAAGGCTTACACCTGTGTTCGTAGTTACATGCATCTAGATAGCAAATCTACTTCACAGATGAGAGTTAAGGACAAGGGTTAACAATGAAAAAAAGAGCCAGGAATTTTGATCAATAGACCTAAAGATAAAGTTACAGATATGTTTATGGATAAGTGCAAATATATCTGGCTATTTCCAGATGTAGTAAACCTTTTTCCCTCCAATTTCCTTTGCTTCTGTTAATATCAGTTTTTCTCATTTCATCTAATGTTGTTTTTGTTAAAGTTTAACTTATTTTTCAGCCTAACATCAAAATAAGTGAAGTGATATTTTTGTGTGCTCTCATTTTTTGGTAGATACTCTGTTCAGTTTACATAACTTGACTCTCTCTGATACTATGACATTTCATGCTTTTGCAGTAACTGTAGTGGTCTCTAAATTATTAAGCTGCTTTGCTCATTACGGCCCTGAACAATGTTCTATGGAGCTCATGTCAAGATGAGAGTTCTTCTAACATCAAGGAAGAATGGATTTCTTTAGATCAATTTCTTGAATATGTACTTTTCATAAATTTACATACTCAATACAAATAATCTTATAAATTAGTATGTTTGATCTCCCTAAGTTAATATTTATACTATTTAAGCATCACAGTGTGGACTCAGAACTTTATAGTATCACATGTAGTAGCCCATCTGGAGCAGCCGCTGCCATGATGCTGGCTGCAGTCAGGGAGGTGTGGATGGGGCTGCATGCTCCAGGGAGCCAGTGGGAGCTGGGAACAGGAAGAAGCCATGCTCCCTTCCAAGTTGGAGGGGCAGGAGCCCCACCCTCCTGAGCACCGCTGCAGCTGCCTAGCCAGGGCTGCAGACCCAGACATCTCTACATTCTCTGGGGCCGGGAAGCACCCCCCGTCCCCTGCGGCAGGCTCAGAAGTGCCTGCTCCTGATGCCTGGCCTCTCCCCATTCCGGGTGCCCACTCCAATTTCAGAACAAATTTGTGGCACAGTCCAGATGCTGTCATGACCTGGCTGGGTGTGCACACACTCGAGGCAGCACTGACACGCCAGTCCCCTGCCACCTTGGCCCCCTCTGGACTTTGGGCACTGACAAGCACAAGAGGGAATCCAAGGGCGGGGCTAAGGGTGGCTCAAAGCAAGCTTTCAGGCACCCCTCAGCACAGCTTGGGTGCTGTGGGCACCTGTGGATGACAAGTTAATGGCGGCAGGAGGCAGACAGGCTCCCAGGCAGAAAGGGGTGGGTCACCAGTGAAATCCCACCTTCAGGCTGGGCCTGGCCTGTGCCCTGGGGGCCAGGCTGCCAGAGTGAGAACTTATGGTGCTTTTCCTGGGCCCACCCATGACCACCCATGGACCAATCAGCACACACTTCCTCTCCTCTAAAGTTCATAAAAACCCTGGACTCAGCCAGACTCCAGCAGTGGACGACCTGCCTATGGAGAGGAGCTACCCACGTTGGGTCTCCTCTCTGCTGAGAGCTGAGCAGACGACAAGACATCCTGCCTGCCTAGTGGAACTACCCAGTGTGGGTCTCCTCTCTGCTGAGAGCTGAGCAGATGACAGGACATCCTTCCTGCAAAGAGGAGCTACTCACTGTGGGTTTCCTCTCTGCTGAGTTCTAAACACTCCAGACACACTGCCTGCAGGGAGGAGCTACCCACTGTGGGTCTCCTCTGAGCTATTCTGTTGCTCAGTAAAGCCCTGCTTCATCTTGCTTACCCTCCACTTGTCTGTGTAACTCATTCTTTCTGGACACGGGACAAGAATTTGGGACCCGCTGAATGGCAGGGCTGAAAGTGCTGTAACACAAATGAACTGACACAGGCCCCTTTCTCACCACATTGCGGATGATGAGAAGGAGAGAAGAGAGGATAGATGAGCTGCAGCCCTTTGGGGAGCCCAGCCCTAGAGCTTCACGAGCCAGGGCTGTGACACCCTCTTTGGGGCTTTGCGGTTCCTGTCATCTCCAAGCTTCTAGGTGCCACTGTGTTCCCCAGTACCAGCCGTGGAAGCCATTTGCAGTACTCCTAGTCCATCTGCAGCCTCACAGGGAGCTGGCACCTGTGCAGGCACTTGGAGCTGCCTGCCACACCGCCAAGCATGGTTGGCTGTGTGCAGTGGCTGGACCCCATGCTCACTCATTCACATACCCGTCATCACTGCACCTGGCTTGCCCTTAGCAGGCAAGGGATCCAGGCCAGCAGTGACAGTTGAGTGCAGACTGCCAGGCCAAGTGGGCAGAATGAGCCCAGTGGGCCCAAGCAAAACACGGGCAAAGGTGCCACTGGCCACAGAGATTTCCTGCTGGAAAGATGACACCCCAAGGATCCTGTGACAGTACTATGGGTCAGATGGCTCCTTGATTAAATTCTTGTTCTCCATTCACAATCTCCTAGACTTGGTGTTTCTAATTTGTGGCTTTCTCACCCTTCAACTTGTTGTAGTAATCATTGTCTTTTTAAAGCTTTTATCCACTTTATTGCTAAAGCTAACATGATATTTCAAAGTTGTTGCTGATTGTTCCATTAAATGTAGACTTTCCTTCCTGTTTGTTCTTATTTTCCACAGTTCCTCCATTTTACCTAATAATTGAAGTGTTCTACTTAGGTTTTCTTCTTGTCTTTACTCCTGTTATTTGTTTCATTTAGAATGGCTTCTCTCCTCTCCTGTATTTAACTGCATCCTGCACATAATTATAAGCCCAGCTCATGTCCTGTCTAAGTATAGGCTTTTCTGAAAAACAACCTATCCTCAATCAGTCTTTAATATTCTTTGTATAGATTGTATTGACTGAAATACCTGATGACTAATCATATACTACTTTTTTTTAACTTGTGCTATTTCCTCAAATGATTCTAAACTTCACATGTGTAAAGAATTAAAGTTTAAAGTCTTAAAGTACTGGACATGTAGTAAATTCGTAGAAGATTACTCTTCCTAAGAAGGCTGCTCTTTCCTAATGAGAATAAATCTGCTCTTTTTACTATATTGGGACATCTACAATTAGTTTAACCTCTAAGAATTTGCTTCTTAGTATGAAAAAACTCTAGCTAATGATATTACCTGATTTGACTAATGAACCATTGAAACATAAAGTATACCATGTGATGCCATTTTAGGACATTGGTTATTTAGTTTAAAATGCCATTGCATGTTTTGTGCCCTTACTGTCATCAGATAGATCTTTGTTCTGTACTTAGATTTGTAATGTGCTATAGTAGAAGACACAACACGGAAAGAAACAGGATAGATTGATGAGAAGGCGAATCATGTAATCAAGAGGGAGTAGTGGTGACTGATGATTAAAAGTAGAGAAATCTACTTTGAGGAATATTATTGCATACCTTTAGAATTTTGCTAATAGCCAGTAGAAATGGAAATGTTACATCATATAGTTATTTTTCTCCTAAGAAACTAAAATAACTACAAAGCAGTTTTTAGTACTTAGATATGAAATGGAAAACTATGGTAAATTATTATAAACTAAAGTCAGCTCAGATCATACATAAGAGGAAGCTACGTTACCTCAAAGGCAGATGGCTTCTAGCCAATATAAGCTACTCTACTAGTTTCCTACTTCTACCACACATGTAGTAACCTAACACACCACACATTTTATCATATAGTTATGAAGTTGAGAAATCTAAAATTGGTCAACAGAGCTTATTTCTTCAAGAGGCTCTTGGATAGAAATCATTTATTTATCTCTTCTATCTTCTAGAGGCTGTGTTCATTTCTTGGCTTGTGGCCACACATCACTCTCATCTCTGGGTCCAGTGTTACTTGGTCTTCTCTGACTCTGACACTTCTGCCTCCCTCTTATGTGGACCTTGTGATTGTATTGGACCCACCTGCATAATCCAAAATAATCTCCCCATCTCAAGATCTTTAACTTCATTACATTTTCAAAATTCTTTTGGCCACAGAAGAGAATAATATTCACAAATTTCAGGAATTAGGGCATGACCAACAGTTTGGGAATGTTATTCTGGCTACCATAGCTACTAAGATTATTAGGACCACAGCTCATCATCTTCCTACTCTAAGGACCTGGAAAAAATAACAAAAAATTTAAAATCTAGTATTTTTAGACAATATATTTGTAACTGAATTATTATCATATAAAGTGAAAAGCCTTCCTATAAGTGAATTCAAATTGAAAATTGCCACGAAGTACAATTTTGTAATATATTGCTTCTCATTTACACCATTTCTATGTTCACTTGCTGAGTCAAAAATATTCAAATAATTTTTCATTATTTGCTGAATATGCTAGTTCATTCATATTCCACAAGCTTGTATAAAAGGTAAATGCTGCCTACTTTAAAAAAAATCTGTAAACAAGAATTCTTTATTTAAATACAGATCTGGAATGTCTTTATAGAATTTGATAGGGTATTCTAATGGTGTAGAGATAACGTCTTAACAAATTGTTGCAGTGATATTTCAGGTACATTTTTATAAATAATGCAAGTCCATCCATGAAAAATAGATAATGGGAAATTGAATCACTTTTTAATTGCTGAGGGAGACTATTGAGATGCCACTGTGCCTTTAAAAGCATGGCCACAATCGTGTAAAATTAGCAAGATTACTGAAAAATAATAGCTCATTGTTCACTTGTGCTCAGCATAATCTGAAGCCTTTGGGAGAACATCAAATGAATGTATGCATGGTCTTGTCTACCAATCTATTTGGGGGAGATTAGGGAAATAGTCACATAAACTAATTTCATTAGAAATTGGGAGATGAAAATAACTGTCTTGGACTAGAAGAATCAGGAAACGTTCCTGGGGGATATTATTCTTACCTTGATCCATACAGGTGCATTGGATAGGTGCAAAAATACAATGGACCAAGGTATAAAATTGATTTTTTAAAAAGATTAGGGTGAATAGAGAAAATCAGGACTATGGAGAGATGATATTATGGATCCATTTTGGAAAGATATTATGGGGTCAGGTTAAATGACTCTTTATTTAAAGACAAGTGGAGAAGTTTGGGCTTGATAATACAAGGGTATTTAAAAATCAGTGAATCAAACAAACAAAACCCTGGAGTGTAAAGCCCTCTCTCTACCCCAGGCACGTAGTAGAAAATATATTTGCGATGTTGAGAGGAAATGGTGGAGATTTTTGTCTTTCTTTTATTTTCACTGATATACCAAGTGCCCAGAGTGATGCCAGATATATATTTATTGAATGAATGAATTAATTATTTTTCATATATTTTTGCAGCAAATCAACTTTAAAATTAATGTTTTACTATAAATGATATAACATCAATTTGGTGCTATATGGAATTAAGTGGTTTTTTTTTTTTAATGTACTAAAAATACAGGTTGAGAAGCTGGGTTTGATATTTTCCATAACAGAGACCTAAAAAGTAGGGAAGCTATGAGACTGTAGAGTATCTACTCAGCATTAGAAGGGTGACTTGGTTTAGGCTTCTCTCTAAAGCTGAACCATCCTTAGACACTCCAAGGCAGTAGAACCCTTTTCAAATGAAAGCTTATTTCTTAAACTGACTAAAAAGCAGAGTATTTTAACAGTCTTCTGTGGTAAACCTCTGAGTGTATCCCTTTTGTATTTGTAACATTTTATCCATTGAAATATCAAGATTGCTCAATAAATGAATTAGGTGTGCACAGAGGAAATGCAATTTTCAATTAAATTCATATGCAAAATATTGAGTTGCTAATAATAAGCTAGTTTATGGAGATAATGAATTATGCAACTCCTGTAAAGATCTGTCCTTGTTGCATTGCTGGAACTGAGTTCAGTAATTCAGAAAGACCTAGGCTGTTTTTCTTTACTAACTTAACTGTGAGATACACTAATTTAGAAATATTATTAGTGGTGATTTTAGATAACATTTCAAAATTACTCTACTTGCACCTGCTAACCATAATCAACCCCAAACAGATTGAGAGCTACGAAGATATATGCTTATTATAAAATGTCTCATTTTATAAGACAGCAGAAATGTTTTATTACCTTATTTTCTCCTTGTAGTATTGACTCGTCTAGTCTCCAATTGGAGAGTTAAATAATTTGTAAGGTTTTATGAAAAAGAACCCCAGAAAAAAAAAATACCATGTCTGGCCAACAACCAGGATTTCAGAGAAAATTAGGAGAAAACCAGACATTTCTGTGAAGAAATAGATAACATGTGTGACATTATTTTCTTGAAATCTTTGGGAGTAGAGGCTAGCATAGGAATTATTGGAGCATCTCATATGCCTGAGATGTAGCTTTTGTGGGTATTGCTCATGTGTGTAAGACAATATCAGTTTGTATTTTATCTGTACCCTTAAGGCTATACCATCAATTAGCTGACGTATGGAGATTGAAGGATGAACCAGCAATCTATGCTTGAAGTTCTTAGGTCCTAGGAATATGAATAGTCAATGGATACAGGTGGCTTTATGGTTTTCATCCAATGTCTATATCTAATCATTTTAAATTGATATTACTCTTGCAAAACTCAAATTAACCAAATTGTCATGGATATCTGTGGACATGGGGCTGAATGGAAGAGTAGAAAACTGGATTTCTGGTTAAAAGATTCATGCTCTGATGAAATGCCTGCCTGTAATTAACATGATTTTTAGAATATTACATTTCTACTATTACCTCAGTTTCCAAGAATTGCCAGTTGCATTTTTTGGAGTAGATGTTAAGATGAATTGGGGCTTTAGGATATTTCTTAGATATTAATACTTGGGAAAGAAAGTGGGAGGAAGTCGGATGGAGTGGAGGAAAAGTTGAAATGCAGTGCAGATCCAATACAGCCTTGGCCAACCAGGAAGGAAGCTCAAGGAAGAATGTGGCACATCAGAGTTACCCAAAAACTGGCTCGAGCAGCTGGGCCTTTATCCTGTTACCTTGCTCACTTGGTCACTGGTTGTGGACTTCCCCACAAAAGGTATGACATCAGGTGAAGCAGCTTTCTGCAGCTGAATCAAATCTAAAGGAGGTAACAGCTAGAGTCTTATCTACTGACCACACTGACTGCAGCTAGACAACTCCCTCCTTAAAAGATAGCATATTTCTGGCCAGGTGCGGTGGCTCACGCCTGTAATCCCAGCACTTTGGGAGGCCGAGGCGGGTGGATCACGAGGTCAGGAGATCGAGACCATCCTGGCTAACATGGTGAACCCCCATCTCTACTAAAAATACAAAAAAAAAAAAAAAAAAAAAAAAACGAAAAAATTAGCCAGGTGTGGTGGCAGGCGCCTATAGTCCCAGCCCCTCAGGCGGCTGAGGCAGGAGAATGGTGTGAACCGGGGAGGCGGAGCTTGCAGTGAGCGAGATCACATCACTGCACTCCAGCCTGGTGACAGAGCAAGACTTGGTCTCAAAAAAAAAAAAAAAAAAAAAAAAAAAGACCAAAAAAAGCATATTTCTGTGTTTACCATCCTGACTCAGTAAATGGTGCATTGTAGTAAAGGGTTGTATTAATGGTAGGGTATGAACAATAAGACGATATATAACACTTAACATTCTGTGAATCTTGTTTGTAGCCACCTTAAGTCCTGTTTTAAATTCCTTGGAAGGCCTCTACAGCAAGCCCAAAGATGGAGATGTGGTCTTTTTTTTTTTTTTTAACTTCTATTTTAAGTTCAGAGGGACATGTGCAGATTTATTACATAGGTAAACTTCTCTCATGGGGGTTGGTTTTATGGATTATTGTGTCACTCAGGTATTAAGTCTAGTACCCATTAGTTATTTTTCCTGATCCTCTCCCTCCTCCCAACTTCCACCCTACAACTACAGTAACCAAAACAGCTTGGTATACTAGTACAAAAACATATACATAGGCCAATGGAACACTATAGCCCAGAAATAAGGCTGCATGCTTACATTCATCTGACCTTCAACAAAGCTAACAAAAACAGTGGGGAAAGGACTCCCTATTCAATAGATGTTGCTGGGATAACTCGCTAGCCATACACAGAAGACTGATGACCTCTTCATTACACTATACACAAAAATCAACTCAAGATAGATTAAAAACGTAAATGTAAAACGCAAAACTACAAAATCCCTGGAAGACAACCTAGGCTATACTATTCTGGACATAAGAACTGGCAAAGCTTTCATGACGAAGACACCAAAAGTAATTGCAACAAAAGCAAAAATTGACATGGGATCTAAGTAAAGAGCTTCTGCACAGCAAAACAAATTATCAACAGAGTAAACATATAAACTACAGAATGGGAAAAAATTTTTGCAAACTATGCATTTGACAAAGGTCTAATATCCAGCATCTATAAGGAACTTAAACCAATTTACAAGGAAAAAACCTCATTAAAAAGTGGGCAAAGGATATGAACAGACACTTTTCAAAAGAAGACATACATGCGGCCAACAACAAAAAAAACTAGTGTGTCCATTTTGTTCTTTTTTTTTTTTTTTTTGGAAGAGAGGTTTTCTCCAAATAAGTACAGTTTCACATTGAAGCGGGATATTGGTTGATGGTCTCGAATATGAAGAAAATAATGAGTAAGAGAAAGGAGAAAGCTGAGGCTGAGAAGAAATGGTTTCAGTTTATTGTAAGGGAGACTTTTATTGTCAAACAGAACTGTCCTAAAAAGATCTGGGGAGGTAATCAGTTCTTTCCTGTAACTCCCTATGGGGAGGAATAAATAGGGGAAAAACATTTTGTGTGCAGGGCCATTGTGAAGATGCATATCCCTTCAGTTCTCTTATCATGCTATATTCTACCATCACTGTAAAATTACTTGGCATGGACATTATATATGGCAATTAGGCGGAAGTGTATTCAAGGTGGAAAACCATCCTTTTAAACATGCACTTTCATGACTTTCTGTGCCCATATAATCAGTCACTTATATTTCATCAGTTCGGGTTCTTAGGAGCACTGGCTTGTTAACATATGTAGCATAAAGTCAGGAAGCTGTCCAAGGGGCTTATTGAACAATTCTCCTTATCATCATGGTGTAAGACTTGACAAGAGCTATAATTAGACAGAGAAATATCCGTGTTCTTACCCAGAAGGGTATGCTTCTAAAAGAACTGTATACGAAGGAGAGAGTCAAAATCCATGACTGATGTCTTTGTTTTACTTTATGCTACCTGGTGTACTTTGAGAATAACTTCCAAATTGGACATGGTGGAATTGGTCACTTTTCCAAGGAAATGATGATGTGAAACCTTATCGCTTCACAGATATTTTACAAAATCAGGCTGTAACTTATGAAAGATGCAATATAAAGCAATAGAAAATAAATATTTTAACATGCTGTTTTATTGTTCATGAAACCAAATACAACAGTTTTTATTGAGAGTGTTTTACCTTTAACCACCTCTTCTCACTCAACTTCATGTATCAAATATCTGACTTGGACTAAAAAGTAAACACAGAGAAGAAGGTTCTTTTGGCTTGAAAAACAAAATATGGAAAGAAATAGGATTATTTTATTTAACTTTATTATTTTTGAGTGTAAGTTAACATTCTTTAAAGTTGAAACATGAATTTAAATAGTAATTTTAAAACATTTTTATAGCACTTACTATATGCCATTTTAAGTACTTTCCATATTTGAATCCTTTAATCACTGCAACAACTCTGTGATATAAACACTCTTATCTCCTTTTCACGAATGAGAAAGCTTGGGTACTTAAGCACAAACTGTTCTTTAGGGACAAAGCAGAAAATGGAGGAATGTCTCTGAAGGACCAGGGGTAAAGGGAAGTCCATCTACTGGGCAGAACTTGGAACAGTATATTTTGTTGTTTGTTATGTATGGACTGAGTAGGACCCAAAAAGGTCACACAAAGTAAACAGCAAGGCAAGGATATGAAAGCAGGAAGAGTCATCCAGAATCCAAGCATTTATCCTTTACTTCTATTTAACCTACATAACTAATCCTAATCCGATACCTACATTTTCCAACTGGTGCCACATCTGTCATGTTTATCTCTGCCTCAACATTTACTCATGTTCTTTCCATTTCATGGTTTCTTGGAATGTTCTTTTCTTCTCTTTAACTTATTTGACTCCGTTCAGTGCCTAGCTCAATCCTAACACCTTCCTGAAGCTTTTCTTGACAACCACAGCTAAGACTGAGTTTGCCCTTCTTTTCACTCTTAAAGCTTACAATGTTTGTATCATACAAATCACTGCTTAAATCTTTGAAATATCCATTATTATTTCTATTTTAGATAAAGTCATAGACTTTCAGAAAAAAACAAGTTACCCTCTCAAGGATGCATGGCCTGTTTAGCAGAGTAGGATTCAAGCATAAGACTTCTAAATTTAAGCAGGGTGCTATTTAATCCTTGTATTATTTTGTCTTTAGCTAGGTTGGAAACTCCGAGGAAGAAAATATCATACCTTATACCTCTATGTCTCCTCAAATTTACTACTATAATGCTTGACATAAAAAATAACAAACATTATGAAACAAGTATTGAGAGTTTACTCTGATCCAAACTTTATATATTTATCTCATGTTATTCCTTTAGCAACATTGTGAAGTAGTTACTCTTATCAGTCCTGCTTTCCAAATGAGGAAAAATCCTTTAAGAGATAGCCAAATGGATATATACTGTGTCCTTTTAATTCTTGATTTATTTTTCCAATGCTGATTCAGAAGTTCAATATTTATTTTATAATTTTGCTAAGACACACAAATATTTTATAAAACTAAAGAGAATCCCACTAAACAGCTATATGATATGTGTTGTCTAAGAACAGAGTACTTTCTGAACTTTTGATATTATGCCTGATGCATTTCCCATATTGTGCAAAGATACAATGGTGGACATAGAGGAAACATATATGAAACACACACACACAAACACACACATACAACTTATTACATTATTCATGTATTTAACTATCATATGCATACATATTTATGTATAAGCAGGTATATCTTCTGCCTCTTTCTGGCATATTTAGAGATATTTACAGAAATAGATAAATATATACGTGTATATATCAACACCAGTGCATTAAAAATAGAATATTTAAATAAATAAGACGGAAGACACAAATGAACAGGTGGCTTGAACTCCTTTTCTTAGTCATTTGCAAACTGCCATTATATAATAGAATATCAAAAACTTAGTGGCTAAACAACAGAAATTTATTTCTTTGTTTTTTAGTTTGGAAATTTCAAATCAAGACACTAGCTGTTTTGGTGTCTCTTAAGGACACTCTTCCTCATTTGCAGATGGCCATCTTCTCACTGTATCATCACATGGTGGAGAGTGGAGAGAGGAAGAAAATAATTTCCTGTTTCTTCTTAGAAGGGCACTAACTCTGTTCGTGAGGGTGTCACCCTCATGACCTTGTTATCTCCAAAACTCCCACCTCCTAATACCATCACATTTAGAGGATTTAGGATTTCAACATATCAATTCTGGAGAGACATAAACATTTGGTCCATAACAGTCCTATAACACCTTTCTCTTCTGCATTGAATTCTCTAGTCAGTTCAAACATGTGGCATCATAAGCAGTTCCTTAGGATTAATAGTTCTGCATGTTATGCTGACATCAGCTGAAAAATGCTGCGTAATTAAAACCCCAACCACAAATGTCCCTGAAAAGCAGTGTCAAAAGGCCATCTTTCAATTAGGCAGAACTTGGAATAAGTAGATATTGTTGGCTTTTTTGTCTGACTTAAGATATACCCAAAAATAAAGAGATAAACATATTTGTCATTAGTTGCTAACAGTTGGTTTGATGGTCAGGTATGTAGAAAAATATCAGAGTTGGTAAACTGATGACAAGGAGCAATGGAGAAGAGCTATGTGGATGAGCCTCTCAAAATGAGCATAGAGTGTGAAGAGTGATTATCACAGACCACCCACTACAGAGGACACTTTGAATAACAAGATAACAAGAAAATATGTTCTGCGGATACCAGTCAGGCTTTTCCTTAGCAAGCTAACATGCACAATTGGATTGTCAAATGAGTCATCTGCATCAGACATCTTACCCAGTATCAAGCTTTATTAAATAATTATCAAGGATACAGGAAGTCAAAAGGCTGAAGAATAACAGATGAGGTCTCTACATGAGGTTGTGGGATCAGCTAACATAGTGGGCACATTTAAATTACAAAACAGCTCTGTTTTATATCCCAGAGAGTTTCCCAACCGTGCCTGGAGCTGTGCCTCAAAGACTGAGAGTTCTGTTTATTGTAAGTCATCTTTAGCCAGAAATATACTGCTCAGGGCATTTCAAATATAAAGTCTCTACCTACTAGCAAATATAATCAGTCTAATTTACCAGAGGGTTAGTAAGAAAGGAGATTGCACCAGGTCATCTGCATTTTTTTCTTACCTTAATTGGTGATACGGTTTGGCTTTGTCCCCACCCAAAATCTCATCTTGAATCCCCACGTGTCAAAGGCAGGACTAGGTGGAGATAATTAAGTCATGGTGCAGGTTTCCCCTATTCTGTTCTCATGATACTGAGTGAGTTCTCACCAGATCTGATGGTTTTATTTATAAGGAGTTCCTGCCTCCTGCTTCACTCTGCACTTCTCCTTGCTGCCACAATGTAAAGAAGGATGTGTTTGCTTCCCATTCCACCATGATTGTAAGTTTCCTGAGGCCTCCCCAGCCCTGTGAAACTGTGACTTAATTCAATCTCCTTCCTTTATAGATTACACAGTCTTGGGTATTTCTTCATAACAGCATGAAAACCGACTAATACAGGTGCATCGTTCAGGTTAAAGGAGTAAGTGGATCTTTCTTTTCACCCAGCAACCCAGGTAGTTGTTCAGTGTGCCAGGGCACAGTATGGCCATTGTGGCAGAGCTAGAGGCTACGTAGTTAGCTCCACAGTGCACTTTTCCTTACCATTGCATATCTGGCTGCCACCACTACTGAATGCCTAACTCTTTTAAGAGCAGAGATCAGTACAAAACCCTCAAATGGCACCTTCCTAATGGGGGCCAGCCAGTCACCTCATTGCTGAGTGACTGCGTGCCTTACATCAGGGAGGAGACAGTAATTTGCCATCATTGGATCGAGATTATATTGTAGATATACATTTGCTTTTTGTACCCCAAAGCTTTATATTAGCAAAAATATCTGTGGCCTTATTTACTTTCATTTTATTTCACATAACATTTCCTAAGACCAAGATCCTTATGTCACACTAAAAGAAGTGTGCCAAGTGGGTTCATACTCAGAGAATTATCTGGTTTTATTCATGCACTTTGTCACTGTAAAGCAGGTGGCCTGAAAGGATGGTGGAATGGTCTATTGAAAACTTAATTCCAGCGCAATTTAGAGATCATCTCCCGTTTTAAAAAAGAGAGATTTTATCTTATATAATGGAAAATATGTTTTGAGCCATTGATCAATATGTTCTGTTATGTGCCCTATACCAGGATATATGGGTCTGGGAATCAAGGGGTAGAGGATGGAGTCACATCTCTCACTATTTTTCTTAATAATCCATTTAAAAATTTTTTGCTTTATTTCCTATAATTTAGACCCTGCTAGTTTCAATTTTTTACCTCCTAAGGAAAAAGTACTTTCAGCAGAAGGTACGATAATGCTTTTAGTGAATTATAAGTTGAAATGGCCACTTGGCCAATTTGTGCTTCTCTTGCCATTGAACCAACAGGCAAGTTATTGCACTGGTTGGCTTGATTGATCCTGATTACAAGGAAAAATTAGGTCACTACTCCAAATATGTCAGCAAACCCAAAAGATTATCTGGGATGCCTCCAAGTCCAACTGCAAAGGTTAATGGAAAATTGTGTGTGTGTGTGTGTGTGTGCGTGCGTGTGTGCACACGGACAGACACGTGCATGCATATGTTTTATATATGTATATATTTGTGTTATATTTATATATGTTATATATTTATATATGGAAAACCACTGAAAATTCAGATATCCTAGGAGTAAAGATGTGAGTTCATTCCTTTTTACCAAAGACAAAAGGCATATGACATTGATAATAAAATAAGTTAAAAATTCAACTGTATCTTTTGTTATTAACTATAAAATAAAACCTCTACTATGCATATTTTTATCATATATTTCGGTATGTGAGAATATATATATGTATATATATGTTTGTATATATATGTATGTATTGACTAATTTTTCTCTTCCCTCATTTCATTTATTATTTTATGTAAGGCTTGGTGGTGGTGGCTTACTTTAGGATTTAGTCTTGAGGTTGCAGAGTATTCCAGTGGGACTGTGACTGAAATAGAGGACTACTGAATATCACTAGACAAGTGTAAATTATGGTCACTTAGAGATGAATACATGAGATTTAGCTTTTATACCACCCTTGTTAGGGAGAAGATGAGAGTGATTTCATTTATACAACTATACGTGTAACTTGTTATATGGAAGCATAAAACTGGTATTGTTTTGAATGGAAGTTCAAGTACATATACATGACCACCAAGGATGAACTGTGTCCCAAAGCCACTCTTATGTACTCCTTGGAGAGGCTGAGCCTGAGGCTCTGAGAACTACCTTCTCTTCCCAGCTGTTAGTTTTACCTAATTGGGGACACTGAGGAAAATGAAAGGGCAGGGAGAAAAATCTTGTTTATATCAACATCATTCTAGCAGATGGTCTTTCACACAATCAACTGCAGTTGGTTTACATCTCAAGCTGGTATAGTCATTTCCAGAACCAGCCTTGATGTGCACACACACAGATACCAGAAGCAGATGGGTAGTGCCTGCTCCCCAGAGGCCTCAGTTCCAGGTCACAATGTCCAGTCTCCACAAGCTTGAAGTACCATCATTAGCCAAGCATCAAACCATCCTCAGAGATCTGAGCCTCAGCTCCTAGTGTGCTCCTCTCTGAATTTCTCAGGTACAAGAATTAGTCAAATATATTTGGGTTCTCAAGAGAAATAGAAGCAACGGTATATATACAGGCACACCTCATTTTGTTGAGCTTCACTTTTATTGCATTTCACAATGCAATTTTGTTGTTTTTACACACTGAAAGTTTGTGGCAACCCTGTGTTCAGCAAGTCTGTCAGCACTGTTTTTTCAATAGCATGTGCTCACTTCAAGTCTCTGTTACATTTTGGTAATCCTCACAATATTTCAAACTTTTTCATGGTTATTATATTTGGTATGGTGATCTGTGACCAGTGATCTTTGATGTTACTATTGGAGTTGTTTCGGAACACTCTGAATCATGCCTACATAAGACTGTTGTGTGCGTTCTGACTGCTCCGTCATCAGGCCCTTCCCCTGTCTCTCTCCCTCTGCTCGGACCTTCCTATTCTCTGATAAACCACAAAACTAAAATTAGGCCAACTAATTACCATACGATAGCCACTAAGTGTTCAAGTGAAAGAAAAAGTCACACATTTCTCAATTTAAATCAAAGACTAGAAATAATTAAGCTTAGTGAGGAAGGTATGTTGAAAGTTGAGATAGGCTGAAAGCTAAGCCCCTTGTACCAGTTAGCCAAGTTGTGAATGCAAATGTAAAGTTCTTAAAGGAAATTAAAGTTCTACTCCAGTGAATCCATGAATGATAAGAAAGCAAAACAGCCTTATTGTTGATATGGAGAAAGTTTTAGTGGTCTGGTTAGAAGATCAATCATCTACAACATTCTTTTAAGTCAAAGACTAATCAGAGCAAGGGCCCAGTTCTCTTCATTTCTGTAAAGGCTGAGAGACTGAGGAAGCTGCAGAAGAAAAGATGGAATCTAGCAGAGGCTGGTTTATGAGGTTTAAGGAAAGAAGCCATTTTCATAACATAAAGAGCAAGTTGAGGCAGCAAATGGTAATGGAGAAGCTTCAGCAAGTTATCCAGAAAATCTAGCTAAGATGATTAATTAAGGTGTCTACCTTTAAAAACAGATTTTCAATGTAGATGAAAACATCCTTTTACTGGAAGACGGTACCACCTAGGACTTTCATAACTAGGGAAGATAAGTCAATGCCCGACTTCAAAGCTTCAAAAGACAGGCTGACTCTTCTGTTAGGGGATAATGCAGCCGGTAACTTTAAATTGAAGCCAATGCTCATTTACCATTTAGAAATTTGTATGGCCCTTAAGAATTATGTTAAATCTACTCTGCTTGTACACTTTAGATTAAGCAACAAATCCTAGATGACTCCAGAGCTCTGATAGAGATATACAAGGAGATGAATTTTGTTTGTGTGTCTGTTAATACAACACCTATTCTGCAGCCATAGATAAAAAGGTAATTTCAACTTTCAGGTATTATTTAAGAAACACAGTTTTTAAGGTTTAGTGTAGCTGCCATAGATGGTGATTCCTTTGATTGAATCTGGGCAAAATAAATTGAAAACCTCTGGAAAGGATTCATCATTGCAGATGTCATTAAGAATATTTGTGATTCAGGGCAGGAGAACAACATATCAACATTAACAGGAATTTAGGAGAAGTTGACTTCAGTCCTAATAGATGACTTTGCATGGTTCAAGACTTCAGGAGAGGAAGTAACTACACATGCGGTGGAATTGGCAAGAGAACTAGAAGTAGAAGCAGAACCTCAAGATATGACTGAATTGTTACAATTTCATGATCACACTTGAACAGATGTGGAGTTCCTTCTTTTTTTTTTTTACTATATAAAGATTTTTTAGAGATGGAATCTTGCTCTGTAACCCAGGCTGAAGTGTGATGGCATGATCATGGCTCACTGCAGCATTGAAATCTTGGGCTCAAGCAGTCCTCCCACCTCAGCGTCCCGAGTAGCTGGGACTACAGGTGCATACCACCACGCCTGGCTAATTAGAAAAAATTGCAGAGATGAGGCATTGCTATGTTGCCCAGGTTTGTCTGAAACTACTGGCCTCAAGCAATCCTCCTGCCTCAGCCAGGAGTTGTTTCTTATGGATAAGCAAATAATGTAGTGGTTTTTTGTTGCTGTTGTTTATAAGATGTAATTGTATTTTATGGTACTCTGCTGTTACATAGGGCATATAATTTTCACAAGGCTTTTTTGGGACTACAGTCAATGATTAGCAATGCACTGTAGTGATCCAAATCTCTAAATAACAATACTAGACAAACTGGACACCCCCTGACATGTGCACATATCTGCATGGAAAACTACCAAACTTTTAGACTGGTACTTGTATACTTTTATTTCCCCTTTGTAGTGTGTTAAGAAATGACATATACTTTAATTTCCCAAAAGCAATGCTTGTATTCTGGCAGCAACATGCTACTTGTATTACACAGTAAAGTGAATACCAGAACTCCAAAAGCAGGAGGTGTAAGTGAATTTTTATTGGGAAGCGAGGTTGTCAACTTAAATAGCGGCAAATAAAGAGTGAATAAGGAAAGTCCCTGTTGCCACAGATATAGAGGACCTCCATAATATGTGATATAGGAGGCATTTCAATTTGTGACCTCCAGCTAGAAATGGCAAGTGCTTTTCCATTCAATTTAATACTTCTGGATTCCTACTAAAAAGGAATACATTAGGAGCATGGAAAAGTTGCTTATTGAAAGGAAACCCTGAAGAGTATGGGAGGGAATGTAGAAATTAAGAAGTTATGTGGAACACTCTTTAAATTGTAATTAACTACATTTTCATATCTTCACAGTAATCCAAAACACAGTCACTTGCAGAACTGGTTCAGATTACTTAAATACTAGATACATTTTTAGTCTTCTACCTAAGTGCTTGGAAGTTGCTTATGTTTATATGAAATGAAGGTATTAATACTTTTCTACAGCAGTAACTGCACACCAGGAAGGCCAAGACAAATCAAGGAATGAAGTTTTCCCAAAGCTGCAGTGTGAAAAGACTATAAACAGATGATTTCATATACATAAATGGGTTTCTTTGCTATAGGAAATCCAAGTGGAATAAGGAATGGAGATGTGTAAAAAGGTTTCTTGAAGGGAAGAAGGATGACACCATGTCCGGATTTAGTTTCAGCCCCTTCTGCTGCATCACATTCTTCTCCTGTAGTCTGAAGTCCATAGTGTTAGGTTGTCTCTAAGCAACTCCATAATGAGGGTACTGTCTTTTGCATGAGTCTTCATTCAGTGTATCAAGTTCTGCAATGGCTTCATCAAAAGCTGTTTTAACCAGCATGCAGGCAAGCTCTGGGTTATTAAGACACTCACAGTAAAACACAGAAAAGTTAACAGCAAGCCCTAGGCAGATTGGATGTGTGGATTGTATCTCTTTCTTGCTTATATCAAATGCCTCTTGGTAAGCTCCTTGGGAATTATCTATCATTTGTTTTTGATCATTACCACATGCAACTTCAGCAAGGTACTGGAAGTAATCACCCTTCATTTTCAGATAGAAGACCCCACTCTCTGGATTAGTTGAATTGGCTATTAAATATTTATCCAACAATTCCAGGACCGTGGTGCAGATCGATCTCAGCTCAGACTCCACTTTCTCCTGATAGTCCTTAATCAGCTGCAACTTCTTGTTTGGAGGTGCCTGTCTTCTGCTTGATGTTTAAGATGACCCTGCAGGTGGACCTGCAGCCCCCAACCACATTCATGTAGGCCACAGAAAGCAGGTTGTACTCCTCATTGGACAGCTCGGTGCCCTGCTTGGTCATGGCCTTCATGCAGATACCCATGTCATCATAGCACTCAGCTAGCTTAGCCTTCTGGATCAGCTCCATCTTCTCTATGGCAGGAGTGGGGATGAAAGTAGTTTATTGAGATAGAATTTGCTCCTGGTGAACATGCTGTGAACATTGTTGAAATGACAACAAAGGATTTAGAACATTACATAAACTTAGTTGATAAAGCAGCAGCAGGGTTTGAAAGGATTTACTCCAGTTTTGAAAAATCTTCTACTGTGGGTAAAATGCTATCAAATAGTTTAGCATGCTATAGTGAAATATTTTGTGAAAGAGTCAGTCAATGTGGCAAATCTCATTGTCTTATTTCAAGTAATTGGCACAGACGCCCAACCTTTGGCAAACACCATCATGGTCAGTCAACAGCCATCAAAATCAAGGCCAGAGCCCTTACCAGCAAAAAGATCATGACTCATTGAAGGATAAGGCAATCATTAGCTTTTTTTTTTTTTAGCAATAAGGTTTTTTTAATTAAGGTATGTACATTGTTTTGTTGATATAATGCCTATTGCACTTAATAGACTACAAGATAGTATAAACAAAACTTTTATATGCATTGGGAAACAAAACAAAATGTGACTCACTTTATTGCAATATTAACTTTGTTGTTATGGCCTGGAACTGAACTCAAAATATCTCCAGGCTGTGCCTTTATATACAGAAAGATTTATTTCAAGGAATTCACTGATACCATTATGGAGATTTGGTAAATCCAAAATTGATGAGGTAGGCCAGTGTGCTGTAGACTGAGGGAGAAGTTTTAGTTCAAGTTGCAAGTGTGTCTTCCTGGAAGAATTCTTTTTCAGGAAGCATCTGTCTTTGGTCTATTTAAGCCTTCAACTGATTGGATAAACCCCACCCCCACATTAGGGAAAGTAATCTGTTTTACTCACCTTTGTCTTTGTCTTTTGGGCTGCTGTAACAAATACCGTAGGCTGGTAGCTTATAAACAACGGAAATGTATTTCTTTCTGGAAGCTGAGAAGTCCAAGATTTAGGGACTAGTATATTCAGTGTTTGATGAGGCCCCATTTTCTCAAAGACGACCATATTCTCAGTGTAACTTCTCACGGTGGAAGGGGCAAACACGCCTCCTGAGGCCTCCTTTATGAAGGCACTAATCCCATTCATCAGGGCTCTACCCTCATGATCTAAATACCTTTCAAAAAGCCCCACATACTAATGTCATCACTTTGGAGGTTAACACTTTGAATATTTGAATTTTGGGGAGATATATGCATTCAATTACAGCACCAATTTAAATGTTAATATTACCCAAAAAACACTTAGTCAGCCCAGGCTGCCATAACAAAAATACCATAGACAGGGTGACTTAAACAACAGAAATTTATTTTCTCACAGTTCTGGAGGCTAGAAGTCCAAGATTGAGGTTCCATCCAATGCAGTTTCTGGTGAGGGCTATCTTCCTTGCTTGCAGATATCAGCCTTCTTGCTGTGTCCTCACATAGTGAGACAAAGAGATTTCTCTTTTCTTCTTCTTAAAAAGCCAACAAACATGGGCTTAGAGCCTCACTTTTTTGACCTCATTTAACCTTTGTTACCTCCTAAAGTCCTCATCTCTAGATACTGTCACACTGGGGGTTCAGGCTTCCACATATGAATTTGAGGGCATGGCACAATTTAATCCACAGCATTCTGCGCCTGCCACCCCCCAAATTATCTTACATCCCTATCTCATGCAAAGTACATTCATTTCATCCAAATAGCCCCAAAAGTCTTAACTCATTCAGCATCAACTTTAAAGTCGTCTCATCTTAAAAAATCATCAAAATTATCAAATTATCAAGATTATCAAAAATATCATCTAAATCATACATGGATGAGTCACAGTGCTCTTTGACAATGTACCTAGTGAACCAAAACCTGTGATTTATCTAAGGCAAAATTCCTCTCCAGCCATAAACTTGTAAAAACAGACTCTGTGTTTTCAAAATATGATGGTGGAACAGGCATTGAATAGACAAACACTTCCAGAATCGTTTAGAATAAAGTTTGACTGAATATCTGGGCACTATGGCCCAGCCGAAGTGAGGCATAAAATTAATCATCACACCAGAAAAAAAACAAAAACAAAACACCATTTTCAAATGCCCAAACCACAAGTCCTTTTTCCAAACTCCTAAGGTAACATCATCACCTGGACCTCATGCCTTCCCCAAAGGTCTGAGTCCCGATTCTCCTGGGGTCCTCTGTTGAATTTCTGAGGTATCAGAAATGATCAGTTGGTACCCATTCCCCAAAGGGTTTTAATTCTAGATCTCTGGTGCCCTCCTCTGAACTTCTAAGGTTTGAAAATATCAATGTCTTTATTTTTGTTTTCCCACCCCAAGAAATGAGGGTTGGTTCTTACAGTTATTGTCCAACTTAGTGTTCCCTGTTTGCTTTTTCATTTCTGTATACCTTAAAAATACCCCACGTTAAATTCTCCATATTAAAATACTTGACAAAGTTTCTATTTTATCTATTAATTCATGGCTGGTATGCCATAATCCCGGTTTGCCTGAGACAACAAATTAGCTATATATATATATATATAAAATATGTATATATTATATATATTTTATATATATTTATTTTATATATATTATATATTATTTATATATATTATATATTATATATTTATTTTATATATATTATATATTATATATTTATTTTATATATACTATATATAATATATATATTTCCAATATTTTTTTATAGCGCCCTCTTTCTTTCACAAAAGTGTCTTAGTTAAACAATATATTATATTACCATGCTAAAAACAACCAACCATGCACTAGAAATCAGAATATATGGGATCCAGTTCTGCCCTGCAAAAAATGTCATGTGGCCTGGAACAAATCACTTAACCTGAGGAGCAGGTGGTTATTTCTACCACTTATTATAGCTCCCAAACCCTGATTTCATCGTCTGTGATACTGTCATACAATTTACCTACATATGCTTAAGTGTGTTATCACTGAGATATTGATATATATACCTGGTTAGCATAAGAAGGTGCCACAGTTGGCATGATTTTTAAGCAGTGTTCTGATGAAGGGAAAAAAATACTTAATTGGCAAAAATGAACTGTAAGAGATTTTCTGAAAAAATTGTTAAGTCAATCTGATCACTATAGCACCAGAATTGTTGCAGCAGAAAAGGATAAATATATATGATAATTTTAAGTACATACAACTGTAGATAAAAATTAGTAGCTAACCTTCATTGATGTTTTTTCTCTGTACAGGCACTGCTTTAAGTGCTTTGCCTATACTAATTCTATGAGGCAGCCATTATTATTGCTGCCATTTTACTGATGAAAGACTTAGGAGGGTAAAGTAATTTGTTTGAATATGTGCAGCAAGGAAGCAGTGATCCTAACAAATGTACCTAGTTGTCTAATTTCATAACTTCTCTATCGTAATTTTAAATATCAAGATTAATGTAGCTGGATATAGAAGAAATAAAGTTACAATGAAAGTTTGATGAGAGAAAGTATCCTACTTAAGCCCTATTAAAATATTTGGATAATTCTTTTTCAGAATTATTTGTACCTTTTTTTTTTTTTTTTTTCTTTTTTGGTGGGGGCGACGGAGTCTCGCTCTGTCACCCAGGCTGGAGTGCAGTGGCGCGATCTTGGCTCACTGCGAGCTCCGCCTCCCGGGTTCACGCCATTCTCCTGCCTCAGCCTCTCCGAGTAGTTGGGACTACAGGCGCCCGCCACCACGCCCGGCTAATTTTTTGTATTTTTAGTAGAGATGGAGTTTCACCGTGGTCTCGATCTCCTGACCTCGTGATCCGCCCGCCTCAGCCTCCAAAGTGCTGGGATTACAAGCGTGAGCCACCGCGCCCGGCCTATTTGTGCCTATTTTAAATCTCAAATATGTTTTGGTATAAACAATATGTTATGTGTTCTCTCTATTTAAAAGTTACAAAGCTTCTTAAATAGAAGCACATATAGGTCTCTTATTTTTTCCCCTTTGTCCCATTGGTATCTTGAGGACAATTACTACAGTATAGAAAACAATAGAACAGTGAGATTTCAAAAGTTATATTAAGAAAATAATATATTTTAATTTCATTGTGGTTAAAAATTTAAAACCCAGTGAAAAGAAATTAAAAAGTCCTTAAAGTAGATTTTTACCACTCTCGGCATGTCCAATTTTCCTTGATTGTTACTTTAGAAATTACTTTTTTATATTTAGTCTTTGTAATATTGATATATAAATTAAATCAGAATTTTAATATTTTGTTCAAAGGCTGCTGCAAACTTGATTGAAATGCCATTTCTATCCAGAGTTTTCAATCAAAAAAGAATACAGCAACTCACCTTTCTGTCATTGTGATAATGCAGTTCAGATTGCCTCAAGTCAATTACATTCTGTCTTTGTCCTGGATTCTTCATCCATAAAGTGCAAGTCATAATACCAACTACCCTAGAGTTATAATAATTGTAAAGTCCACCTAAATGCCAAAAAGAGTCCTCTGCCACCATGCCTAGCTGTTCTTCCCTATCCATTGTCTGATTGCCTGTCCTCTTGCGCTTGTCGTTCTGCTTTATCTTACATTTTTGTTTTGTCTAGCTACTGGGAGGGTAGCATCTTCAGTCAAAGGCACTATGTTGATGTGTTGTTGTATTTTAATCCCTTTGGCCCAGCAGAATAATTGGCATATAGATAATATTAAGTAAATATTTATGAATAGGAAGAGTAAATCAGTGAAAAAAGAATGAGTGAGTGAAGTTGACAAAGGCACTTTCTTTCCATTTTTTCTACTGTAGAGAATTACATGAAAGAATTACATAAAGAATTTCTCAAGAGCTTGAACATCTAATTGGAGCTTTTCTAACATGAGTAAACTGTATATACCCCATTCAACATCAAATGCCTAATTCAGAAGTGGGCAATCATTTAAAAAAGAGGAGAACTTGGATAACAAAATAACAGAAAGAAAATGTACGAACTTCATTCCTTCATTTATTATACTTCATTTGGAAGAGAGAAAAAATTTTGAAGCTTTATACAAAGATCCCCTTGCTCATGAAGCTCTGCTTGTGTGAGTGTACATGTTAAATATTCAAACAGTATGCTAATTTTAAAATTAGGTTTGATCACATATATCATCTTAGAATTTTTATAAAATGGATACACATTAAATCCTGGGCGCATTTTACATTTTACCAAAAGTCCATAGACAGTCTGTCTTTCTTTACTGGGGACAATTTCTATAGCATTTGTTTTAACTGTGTATATAGTTTACTCTAAAATTACTGTGCAAGCTAACCAGGCAACCTGTTTCATTTTAGTGCTGGAAAAGTTATTTCTTGAATTTAACAAGTTTAAAATGAATATCAGAATCAAGAAGTCATACATAAAAACCTCCAATGCACTGAAAATATAAAGGCAGCACCTCTATGACTTAAAATTTTCATAACTTCATTGTTATAAAACAACCCTTTCCCCCTTTTTTCCTCACATGAAAGTGTTTGTTTGCTGAATATAATATGCAAAATTCCCACATTAAATTTTAGTTTCAATGGATGTAACTGTTTTTGCCAGTTCCTTACAAGGATAGTTTATTTAAAATTGAAACTCTTTCAGCTGCAAGACCAGAATTATGAATCTTGTTAGGCTTGTCTTATTTGTAGTCATCTGAAATACAAATCTAACCAGTAGAAGGAATGACATAGTCTAAGAAGGGAACACTGATCACATCAAGTTGCACTGTCCCATTTTACATGTCAAAAGTGTGAAGCCTCATTGTAAAAAAGAAAGAAAATACAAACATTTAAGTCTGTCTCAAATACAATAAAATTGTGATGTTTGAAATATTTTTCCCAAATCAAATTTTTTATCCAAATTTGGAAGTGATTGGAAGTGTGTGTAGCATTTTGGCAGCTTAAAATTAGCATTGATTATACCACAAAATAATAAAAACTAGTATTTTTAGTTCTATTAATATTTAGCCTTGCTATGACATATGCATTCTATTCTAGAATTTTGTTTATTTTAATTTTGCTAGCACTCTCTGAATTAATAAAGTTGACTATGTTCCTTAGGAGACATATTCATGGATTGTCATAGTTTATCTTGATACCTGCCCAAATTGTGGATTAGAAATAGTGATCCATTCCTCTTTTCCCTTCTTTAAAAACTTTTTAAAATATAAATGTCTTAGTATCAGCGAAATGCAAACTAAATCTCAAATGAGTTTCTACTACTAATACATACACCAAAATATATGACATTTTTAAAATTACTGATATTTCTAAGTATTTGTGAGGATGTAGAGCAACTGGAATTCTCATATGGTATGTTGGGAATGTAAATTGGTAAAACCATTTCGGAGAAGGATTAGACATAATTACTAAATCTGAATCTATGCTTTTTCCCAGAAATTCCATTACTATGTATTGGCCCAACAGTTCAGAGTATATGTTCACCAAAAGATCTATACAAGAATGTTCCTAGCAGCACTATTTGTTATGTTCTGTTACTGAAAAAAAATCCAAATGTCCAATAACAGTTAATGGGTAAATATAATATAGTATAGTCATATAATGCAGAAAGATTTTGAAAAACTCCGACTGCAAAAATGTGGATGAATCTTACAGTACGTTAAGTGAAAGCAGCCAGTCACTAACATCTACATAATGTATGATTTCATTTATATGAAGTTCAAAAACAGCCAAAACTAGTCTATGGCTTTCTGAAGTCAGAATAATGGCTGCCTTTGTGGGACAAAGGAGGTTGTTAACTGGGTGTTCTGCATTTTGACTTAGATGGTAATTATATAGTTATGCTAATTTGTTATATGTAACAAGGTATATACAATTAAGATTTTTCCCTTCATATATGTAATATCTTAATTTAAAAGTGTTAAAATGTATTTATATATAACTTAGTTACTTGCATACTGACATCAGAAGAAAGTAAAAAAAAAAAAAAAACCTCAGAATGTTTTGCAACTAAATACTTGGAAGGGGAGAAACTTTGGACAAGTATTTATAAATTTTAATTATTAACTTTCATTTTTTATACCAGAATTTTTTCTTTATTAACAGGATGCATATATTATGTCAAATTTTCTGTCCACATATTTTAAGAGTAAGTAGTATGTTATTAACTAACAATTCAGCTACACCATCCAAAATGAGCAGTTTCTCTAAAGAGATTGGGTTCAGTAAAGGTCAGTCCTACTTCAATTTCAGTCGAGCCCTTCTCATTCTTATGTTCTACTTAAGTATTTATCTTCTATTTTCGTACCAAAATTATTAGATGTTTCTTAGTTTACATTAAGCTTCTTTTAACTGGTAACACATGAAGATTTTCATAGACAGTTTTTTCTTTTGAACAAAATTGTCAATATATCTTCCTTATTTTAAGTATTATTCATTTGTGTTGAATACAAGTAGTAATGTAACAATGGGTTGATTTAAAAGAATTATTTCCATTGTTAGATAACGATTGCATAACAGTAATTAAAGCTAGAGACACTAAGTAGAGAGCATTTCCACCTGGGAGTACATAGAACATTCAGATACTGAGTTGGGATGTCTGAAGAATGGACCATTTTATAAAGTGAGGTAAACTTGTGACTCCTGAGTCCCAAACAAATACTGCATATTTGGGATTCTGCTCTGAATGGCTTCATGTATGAATAAAATCTGATTTTTTTTCTTATTAATCTTTTCCTTCCCTCTCTTGAAAATAATTAGTATGGCAAAAAATATTTTCAGATAAATAGAAAAACAAATTTCAAAAATGCCAGCCTTTGGCCAACCTCACTCACTTCCTGTGACAAGGTCTATAAGAAGTTTATCAATGGTTACAGTTTTTCTTAAGGTGACCAAATTCAAAACCACTGGAAATCAACAGTTACTTTGGGACCTTAAAAATCTATTTTAAACTACAGATTCTGCAGTTTTACTCATGAGAAAATCCACTCTGATGTTATTTTATTCCTGCATCCATAGGGCTGCATCAAAGATAAATTGGTTCACGGAAATGAGTATCTATACAAACAAAGTTTGTATAATCATGTACCATGTTGCTGCTTAATTTATTTTTCCTAATATTATAATTATTAATTATAAACAATAGAAAGGAAAGAGAGACAGTAGAGCAAATTTGGCGAAGAGCTTGGACTTTGGATTCAACCTTTCTAGGCTCAGTATCTAGCTTTGGTATCCACTAGTTGTGCACCCTTTTTTAAATTTCTTATCCTCTCCATCCCTATTTTCTCATCTGCAGTATTTACACCCACCTCATAGTATTGTCAACATGAACAAATGAGTAAGGTCATTTATGTTTGTAAGGTCATAAGATAAATTCTTGTCACTGTACATATTTTTTAATAAAATCACAAATTTGGAAAGAAAGTACAAGTGAAAATCACCTGCAGCTCAACCACTGACATAGCCTTTACCTTTGCTACTATATTCTTTTCTTTCACTGTTCCTTGTTCTATAAGACTTTTATGCCCATGAACCTGATGTATTATGCCACACTTTCCGAGATGTTTTGTCCACATTTTACATACACATCTGCCTCTTTTCCTTTGCTCGTGATTTCTCTTCACTTGTAAAGTCTGTTCTTCTCATCTCCACATGTCAAAAGTCCAGCCAGCCTTGACAACTTAGCTCAAATGTATTGACTCCTTTAATTACTTTCTAAAAGAGGATCTTAATTTTTTCCTCCTCTGAAATTATAAAGCATGCTGTGCTTTTGCAGCATTAAGTAATTTTCCTCTGTGTCAACAGCATGAATATGGCACTTCATCTCCTAGTCTTTGGAAATGTTGTGCAAACCTTTCTACACTCCATGCATCAAGCACGGTTCTTTGCATAGATTAATGAATGCTCAATTTAAATACATTTTAACACAAAATACATTGATCTTAAAAATCAGATGTTCTAAAAATGTTTATTGGCAGGCCAAAATAGTCATGATATAATGTTAGATGATATAAAACCATAATCAATATGATTATAATTTTTAAAAATAAAGTATCCATTTATTTTTTATCTATCTATCATCACCTATCACAAAATGACTGAAAAATAACTTCCTAGATGTTGACAGTATTTATGTCTGCATTGTAAGATGTGGGTGATTTAAATTTTCTTTTACTTTTTTGGATTTTTTTTTTTTACAATTCTATCACCTTTAAAATCATAAAGACTTAATATTGTAGCATAAATGCATATATTAAATGCAATTACTTTAGCCTAGAAATATAAGAAATGCAACTGCCATCTTTGAAGAGTTTAATTTTATGTTAGATAGATTTACTTTCCGGCTTACAGCATATTGATCTTAGGCTCACTGGAGTGAGATAGCATATAAGATAGTATCCTTCTTCCTTGCTTATCCTAAGTATAATAACTAGCGTATAATAAAAACTGTCGTGCTCAGCTTGGACAATTTTTGGTAAGAAATCTTAAAAGAACTACTTTAACATTGAGAACTCATGGACACAGGAAGGGGAACATCACACTCCGGGGACTGTTGTGGGGTGGGGGGAGGGGGGAGGGACAGCATTAGGAGATATACCTAATGCTAAATGACGAGTTAATGGGTGCAGGAAATCAACATGGCACATGGATACATATGTAACAAATCTGCACATTGTGCACATGTACCCTAAAACCCTAAAGTATAATAAAAAAAAAAGAACTACTTTATATTTTCCATACAGAACTCTTAAGTATAGAAAACAAAGTTTATTTTTAACTTGCTGTTAACATGTAGAAAGGAAAATCCTGTAGAGAGAAATGAGGAAATATTTACAGGGAGCTGAAAAAGAAGGTGGTGATACTCATCTTCAGAACAATTTTTAATGATTCATTTGGAAAATGAATTTCATAGTAGTACATATGTAAGGTAATAATGCATAAATATTCTGATTTTTTGAAGGGAAAGCATTTGTCATTTCCGAAAGCAATTAGAAGTGAGTTCCATTAATCTTTCGAAATGTATTTCCAAGGAATTACGTTAAGTATTTTTTTACCTTGTGAAGTTTAGCAACCCTGGATCACCATTAGTGTGTTCTTCAAACACATATTTTAACACCTTTTTCCAACAAGACTTTTTTCAAGCCTCGTGAAAGTTATACATGCCTGACATTTGTTCATTTAGAGAATTCTTTAATTCTTTGACAATTTTTTCTCTATCTCTATAGCTTTGCTTAGGATAAAATTTTCTTTTGATTACTTGATTGAGCTGAATTTTACTTTATTGGTGATTCTTTTTTCTAAATGTTTTAAAAATAGCCCTAAAATTTTTTGGAAGAAAAATGCATTTGATTTTTTATGTATCTGTTGAAAGAAACAACTCTTTATTAATCAAATGGAAATAAGGGAGTTGTTTGTTCAGTGAAGAAGATCTATTGACGTGTGTCATTTAGCATTTAAGGGAGAATTAGTTGCTCTTAGTGAACTTGCTTTATTTAGCTAAAATACCTAATGTAGCTATGAAAATACATTAGATAGCCACATTTGAAATTCAAATGATATAAAAGCAAACACTACTAATTCAACACCTAAGTAATCAAATTGCTCACAGAATTGTAAATTACAATAGCTGCATGTGAGTAACAGATGGATGAATTAAATGTGTTCAGCAGCCGTTCTGTATGTTACAGGAAGCCTGACTGCCAGAGATATTTTGGTAGAGTACAACAGGCCTATGTGACTCACTATACGATAGGCAAAGGAAAGTTATTTCCTGTTTAGTACAGAAAATTGATCTAACATGAAAAACCTCAACAGTGTTGATTTTTTTTAATACGTTATAGAGATGCAAAATACCTTTGCCAATTTGCAAGATTCCTGAGAATTTTTCCCAACTTTAAAGTCTGTTAACTAACTCATAATCATAAAAGAAACAACAATCACTTTTTCATCCAAAAATTTAATTCTAGATTTCCTGATAATTAAACAGTTCTAATTAATCAGACATTGATTTCTTTTTATGATATCACCTTTATCATAGCCATTTTAAATCCAACACAGCCATAATAATGTGATAAAAAATACATAAGCAACGAAGAATTCCTGAAGTATGTGTGTACTATTGCTATCTTACTAGAAATTATTTTATTGTCTTACTGTACTCTCTTCAAGTTTTGATTCATAGTAGTAGTCAAATTGTTTATGAACACCGAAGTCCACAATAATTTTTTAATTTCTTAGAATCTATGACCCATTACCATTGGATTAAAGGCAAACATGTAATATGAATATAAGCTTCTAGATATACCTTCTTTTTTTTTGAAGTGATGATTAAAATGATTCCTGACATAGGCTCATAAAAATCAAAGTATGATATCCTGAGAAGATTTTTAGGCTTATCTTTAGACATGATTAAACAACTCCAAATTAATAGAAGTTTCCTCTATTTCCAAACATCTACAGCGGAATTAGATCCTATAACAAATTGATAACATTATGTGTGTTTAAGAAAGAGCATTTCCATCAGGCTATCTTTACTTCTTCTCATTTAAGTTTCTTATCTGATATTTTACACTTATTTAGCCTCAGTTTGCTCTCTATAGAAACACAGACATTTGGTATCAGTTTCTTTGGAAAAACATGCTTTGATGTAATTCAATTTGAATCTGCTAAATCTCTCAAATTGTATGTTTTTCCAAATTTTACATTGCTAAAGCTTTACAAGTTTTACTTTCTGAATTGTAGCCAGTTTGGCTACAATCTTTTGCTTGAATGCTTTTTACTTTTTTCTAGGTTTCTGTTTGTAAGATGTTCTTCCATTGTTCAGATTACAGTACTTAAAATAGTTGGGTTCTGGAAATTCTAAAACATAGAGACATGGTTATCAGATTTATTTTAGCAAGAAGATTCAATAACTGATTTCACTTAATATATTCCAAAATTTCTATTAAAATACAAAATTATGGCAAAAACGCTTCCCAGCTCTTGGCCCATCTATCTCTGTCAGTCCATCCTGTGGGGGCAGGGAATGCAGGTTGAATTTAGAGGACGGGATTCCAGAGCATACTGAGAGCATAGCGCACAGGAGTTCTCCCTGGACCAAACAAAGAGGAACACCAGGGCTATAGTAGCATAGGGTCAGCAGTCT
This sequence comes from Hylobates moloch, assembly GCF_009828535.3. Classification (NCBI taxonomy): domain Eukaryota; kingdom Metazoa; phylum Chordata; class Mammalia; order Primates; family Hylobatidae; genus Hylobates; species Hylobates moloch. Next base: position 152,573,626 of record NW_026652278.1, on the reverse strand, counting down.
GTCTCCAGAGAAGCTGTCTAGGGCATAACCTCATTCATCAGAAATTGGCAAAGTCTGGAGTAAGTACAGCAAAGTAAAGCAGGCTTTAGAAGGCTAATATGTCACTGAAGGTGAAAGCAAAGCGTTTAACACTGATAGGAAAAACTACAAGGAATCAGTATCAATTGATGGCACTACCAAGTCTAGCATCTTTGACCAACCAAGAGAGTTTTATACAATTAATTCTTGCAAGAAGGTGAACAATTTTATGGTTATCTGGGTTCCTACACATTAACAATATTAAGTCTGTGTTTCCAGCTGGAATAGGGGATTTATGGTGTTTATGGTGGGCAATGAAAGCAGAGATTGACCTCAGATCATTTCTAACTATACCACTTAACGTTTCGTAAATGGCCAGGAAGCCACTAAGTGCTTCTATTCTTTGAATATCATTTCTGAGTCAAATCCTACATAGGACATTTACACGTGGTTACCTAATTCTAAATTAATTATTCTAATAGTCTTTCTAAGACACCCAGGAAATATTACATATTCTCATTTTAATGTAAAGAAATGCAATCAAGAAAACTTACTACCTACCAAGATTACACTCTAATGAGGAGGAGGCAGATTCAAATTGGATTATACTCTTTTTATTCATGAATAGGATGCAGGACATATACTTTCTTGTAGAATGGTAGATCTAATGTTGACCACTTATGACTAAAATAGAAAAATGCTATTAAAACAAAAGTGTTCTTAAGACATAGTGCTGAAATATGTTTGTTAGTCTGAGATACTGTTAAAATATCTCTGGATATTTTGAATTATTAAAACATTTTCCTAACCTGTTTTGAAAAGTGATACATTGAGATAACAGAGTTTGTACTCCTATTATGTACAATTCATTAATGTGAGCTACATAATTGGGTGTAATTATAGGAAAAATGGAAGTGCTTTAAAATATATCCTTTTAAAATTCTTAAAATTTTTACTCTATTTGCAACTATAAATAATATAGATATTAATTTCACAAACAAGGGGAAATACAGTAATATAGAGAGAAAGAAAAAATACATATAAACTCTATCAATGCAGGATATTGTAATTCTTATGTCCTTCCTAATTATATAGATACTATTTTAACTTTTTGTTAATTTATAATTTTCAGTGCAATATTTCAAGTGTTTCATTTTTACTTCCCTTTTCATGAATTATTTATTTGTATTCATTTTCCTGTTGTGTTATTAATCTTTTTCATAATGAAAATAGTTATTCTCACTCTTATTGAAACGCCTTTTCTCTTCTCCCAGCAACTCTAGCTAGGTTTAACATCTTTCTCCAATATTTTCACAATGAACATTAAGCAAACAAAAGAAGTTTTAACATTTGCTTTTCAAATAAATTCAACTCATAATAACATTTGTTAGTCAATGGTACCTCTCGATTTCTGCTTACAATCTTCAGAAGAAATCAATATTAATCATAGATTGTGTCAGTATAGTTTCATAAATAAAATTGAAACAGATTTTTGCTGTAGAAATGCTTATGGTCTTGTCAAAGTATTTCAAAGTGTAGGAGAAAACCAAAAGCAAAGAAAAATTTACATTTCTCTTAGTTTCACATATATTCAGGCGACAGGAGGAAAAGAGTATCTGCGAAGACCAAACTGATACATAAATCCCTATATAAATTCCACACTGATGAGCGAACATATTAAATTGATGCAGAAACATTTTTGTTTTTCTCACAGAGCTTACATTGAAAAAATAATGCATTTTTTTGCTCCTAACTGCTGATTTCTACCAATTAATTATCAGTTAATCCATACATTCGCAAAAATAAACATGCAACAAATCAGTAAACAACTATATAAAAATAAAATGACTTCAGGTATAAATTTATTTGTAATTGTAACCTGAAAGAAGAAAACATTACACACATTTCAATGAACAAAAATGCTTGTAATTATAAAGTGAAGTTGTATGTTGCTGAAGATACACACTTTTTTTCTCATCACTTAATCTCTACTGTTGGATTTCCCCCAAAATCAGATAGACTACATTTCCACAATTAATGCTTCTTTTCACATTTTGGCCCCTTACCTTAATACCTTTTAATCCAATGGAAATGCCTCCATATATTTCTCTCCCTAAATGTGTGTGCTCTTAGAGTAGACACCATAAAAAATATAACACGGTCAAGAGCATGAGAAGACAAACAACAGACGGAGAGAAAATATTCACAAAACATATATCTAATAAAGAACTTGCATCCAAAATATACAGGCAACTCTTTGCAAATCAAAGGAAGAAAATGCAAAAACCTATTAAAAATGGTGCATGATACAGAACTCAGAAATAAGATCACATATCTACAACCATGTGATCTTCACAAACCAAACAAAAACAAGCAACGGTGAAAGGATTCCCTATTTACTAAATGATGCTGGGAGAACTGGCTAGCCATATGCAGAAAATTGAAACTGGACCCCTTCCTTACAGCTTATACAAAAATAAACTCAAGATGGATTAAAGACTTAAATGTAAAACCCAAAACTATAAAAACCCTACAAGAAAATATAGGCAATACTATTTAGGACATAGGCACAGGCAAAGATTTAATGATGAAATCACCAAAAGCAATTTCAACAAAAGCTAAAATTGATCTAATTAAACAAAAGAGCTTCGGCACAGCAAAAGAAACTTTCATCAGAGCCAACAGGCAACCTAAAGAGTGGGAGAAAATTTTTGCAATTTATCCGTCTGACAAAGGTCTAATATCTAGAATCTACAAGCGATGAGAGAGAATCAGGAAGAATAGCTAATGGATGCTGGGGTCTTAACACCTAGGTGATGGGTTGATCTGTGCAGCAAACCACCATGGCACATGTTTACCTATGTAACAAACCTGCACACCCTGCACGTGTACCCCAGAACTTAAAAGTTGAAGAAAAAAAAGAAATTAAATTTAATATCAGGAAAAAATTGGCGCAAAGACCTGAAAAGACACCTCACCAAAGAAGATGGCAAATAAACATATGGAAAGATTCTCAACATTTTATGTGATTAGGGACTTTCAAATTAAAACAACAATGAGATGCCACTGCACATCTATTAGAAAGGCCAAAATCTGGAACACTGATAACAACAAATGCCAGAGAAGATGTGGAACAGAAACCCCCATTCATTGATATTGGAATGCAAAATGGTACATTGTTGGAAGACAAAATAGTACTGTGTTGGAAGACAGTTTAACGGGTTCTTAGAAAACTAAACGTACTTCACCATAAAATAAACCATCAAGCTTCTTGCCCACAGGAGTTGAAAATCCTAACAAAAACCTGCGCACAGATGTTTATAACGGGTTTATTCATTATTGCTAAAAAGAAATTATCCATCGAGCAATGAAAAGTCATGGAAGAACTCCAAGTGCATATTACTAAATGAAGGAAGGCAATCTGAAAAGACTACATACTGTATGATTCCACACATAGAACATTCTGGAAACAGCAATACTATGGAGATAGCAAAAGGATCAGTGGTTGTCAGGAGTTGCGGGGAGATGAATAGGAGGAGAACAGAGGATTTTTAGGGCAGTGAAACTACTCTGTGTGATCCTATAATGGTAGATACATATCATTATGCATTTGTCAAAACCCATAGAGGACACAACACCAAGAATGAAGCTTGATATAAACCACAGGCTTAGGGTAATAATGACGTGTCAGTGTTTGTTCATCAATTGTAACAAATTGATGTAGCACTCTCGTGTGAGATGTTGATAGTGGCAGTGGCTGTACATGTGTGGGAGTAGGGAGAATGTGGAAAATTTCTGTATCTTCTGCTCAGTTGTGCTGTGAACCTAAAACAGCTCTATAAAATAAAGTCTGATAAAATATATACAAAACACAGGAAGATACATGCGGCACTATTTGTCTGATAATGCCATAGGGAAGTAGCCCAGTTGGTGTTTCTCAGAGCTCTAGGAAGATAATTTCAGTGACTCATGAGATCACCAGGGAGGCAGTGATCATATCTCTGGCTATTCACAGGCACATCTTCGTAATCACCTTTTCTCTTAATCCCTTCTACTTGTGCCTTTCCCCTCTCAGACCCTCACATACCTGTGCACCTGCTGTCTCCTCTCAGACCCTCACACACCTGTGCACCTGCTGTCTCCTGTCAGATTCTGACCGGCCAAGATTCTTAGAATGACTTCTACCGTACTAGAGTGGGAGAACACCCAATTTTGATGCCAGTTTTCGTCACTCTTATATCTAGGCATTGGATTAAAAAAGTCCCTGACTCTGGGACAAACTTATTAGCCGTGTAATAAATTGTGGAGATCCCTCTTTCGAAAGGCTAAGGGAAACCAGCATTATATCACAAAGGTGACTGTTGCTTTTTGCCTGCACTGGTCTAATTCAGTTACGTGTACTGTTCCATACATTTTTCGAGAGACGCATATCAACCTGCCTCATCACTGGCATTCATTCAGGCTCCAAGTTCCAGGCACTAGCTACCCTGAGGTGGTTTACAGCAGATTCAAATCAGGTTCTTACTGAGTTCAATGGGAAGACCCAACTGTCTAATGGCAGGCAGAATTAATTGCCATCCTTCATAAACCACTGAATTTGGTACTAGAATTAAAATCTCTATATTCAGGTTCTTAAATGGGAAGGTTTTTGGATCAAGCCACTGGCCAAGTAGGAAATCAAGCAAAGTTCTTACATACTAGAAAACAGTGAGGTCTCAGATCCAGGCCAAGGCTGACGATCCTACTACCTGACTATTTAAGGGTCCCAAGACTGCTCTAACAACAACACCCATTTCCATAAATATGGATCAATAAACACATATTCATTCTTTATAATTAGACTCTATTGTTAGAATTGTTTTAGGTTTATAGAAAAATTGAGCAGATAGTACAGAAGATTGCCATATACCCCTCACCCACACAATTTCACAATTTACCCTGTGATTAAAATCTAACGTTAATATGATATATTTAGTACAAATAATGGGATTATATTGATACAGTATTATTAACTAAAGTCTATAATTTATTCGATTTTTTTAGTTTTTACCTAAAGTTATTTTTCTGTTCCAGGAGTTCATCCAGGATACCCTATTACATTTAGTTTTCATGTCTCCTTTTGCTTTTCTTGGTTGTGATAATTTCTCAGTTTCTCAGTTTTTCACAGTCTTGACAGTTTTGAGGATGACTGTTAGGATGCCTATCTATTTGGAGTTTTTATATTTTTCTCATGATTAAGTTGGGATTATGGTTTTGGGGTGCGGAGATCACAGAGGCAAGGTAAAGTGCCATTTTTGTCATAACATATTAAGAGAGAATTTTTTCTTTCTCTCTGTCTTCTTTCATTCTTTCTACTTTTGGATTTCAAAATAACTTAAGATTTTTTAAAATTTCCTTTGTCTTTCTCTACTCTTTCCAATCTTGCTTTCTCACATTCTAATCTTTACGTAAGAGCAAGATGTAGTTTTTAAAAATAAAACAAGATATGGTCCTGTTTAAAACCCCCCAAATACATTATATTGCTCTTGGAATAAAATATCCAAAGACCTCACCTTAGTTTGCAATGCCCTGCGGGGATCTGTCCCCTGCCTATTTCTCCAGCCTTATTTTGGCCACTATCCCTGCCCCAGTATGCCCCAACCATGCTGTTTATAAAACACGGCAGCTCGAAGTATTCAACATGGTTATTATGCAATAATAGGTAAAGGTATTTACTCTAATAATACCTAACGTACATTCAATCTCCAGAAAATATGTAATAGAAACCTACAGGGAAAAATATGACAGAAGCTGCCAAGCAGAACTGGATAGCTACTTGTTTTTCACATGAGCTTTAGACACTTATCATTTCTCAAAATAAAAACAAAAACAAACACTACTAGTATTTTTCTTAGAATTACAGCATATTTATAAAATAATTTGGAAATATTTGACATTTTTTATTGTACTTGGCAGGATGTTGTCTATTCTTGTACTCAAAAAACTGGCCATCTGATCTATTTATCGATTTTACTTTTATTGTGTTTAAACAAAAGTAAACTGTTTCTTTTTAATTTGTTGATTTTGCTTTCAAGTTTTAATCTTTCTCTTCTCATATCTGTTATACTTGCTCCTAGTTTATTGAAATGTATACTTAATTAATTTGTTTACATTCTTACACATTTAAAAATGAAAAACTTTTAAGAAGACAAATTTGCCTCTAAATGAAGCTCAACAACTTCCCTTAAGTTTAGTTTTTAAATGTCATAATTTTCTAAATAATGTATATTAATAATTTTTGCATTCTCTTTAAACAAAATTTTTAGAGAAGTTTCTTAAATGTAGTATAAACCTCTATTTTTATTTTATTGTCACTGGTTTGATAGCCGAGTGATTTTTCAATGAATATTTAGCATTAGCTTGAAGTGTACTTTGTATAAGGTACAAAGCTGAATGCTCCTCATCATTCATGATTTTTGAAGCTATACTCTCTATATGGAAAAAAAAAATCACAATTTTTCCACATCATCTAGATTTTTTAGAGTTTGAATAATAACTATCAGAAAAGATCACTTATTTCTATGAATAGACAAAGAAAAAAAACAAAGAATAGAGATCCCCGTGCTGTCACATCCCTTACGTAAGTCAGACTCACGCCTGTTTTGTAGTCTGCCGCCCCCACCGTGCAAATGTTAATGACACATATCATTCAGGGCCAAATGAAAGCCAAGAGTCTGATCAGTGAACATTTATTAATGCCCAAGACATGCTAGCTTTGTAGGTGCAGACTGTGATGGCAGTTACAATTGGTGACAGTAGGAAATGTCAGAAGGAAAGATACTGGAGTACCAGTGTCCAGAAAGCAGTAGGATTGGGGTTTTGCCAGCTTCATGTGTTTGATAACAAGAGTGGCTATCCAGAGGAAGGCTCATTCTCCTCAGTTATCTTCCTCTTTACACAAAACATATTAAACATTGACTATCAAGTTACAAAGGCTTAAATGCCATCATTTTAGGTCAAATTATGGATGAGGGTGAGGGGAATTTCCTGGCGTATCCCCATTAGTAATGTAGGATTCCACAGAGGTAGTGGGATGTAGGGAAAATAGCAACTTTCTCTGATAAACGAAGAGGGTTCTAAACATGAGACTAGAGCACTGAAAAAACATTGCTAACATTTTTATGATAGGGCACCAGAAAAGGCTGTTCTGAGTAACAACTAAAATTAAAAGCCAGGGTAGTTTTATTACAGATTAAAACAGAAGCAGATCCTTCTTTGGAGGCACAGAAAATTAATCAATAACATAATCACCAAAAATAGAGAATTTGACATCAAGCCCTCAGACCAGTGTTCAAGTTCATTATGCATGTGTGCTCACACAAAATGCAGACACGTAACGAGGCTTTTACCACTCTGATGCACTTTGACTGGGTAAGGAGAATGAAATAAGTCATAAGACCTGCCATGTTTCTATAATTTTGTAATTTTTTAAAAAGCCCTTACACTTGAAATGTCTCAAAAATCTCTTTGGATACTATTTATCAACAGGTTGAGTTCCACAAAGAAAATATATTTGATTGCAAATCATAATAGAACATTTTAACTTTTATAATGTGTCGTTTATCTAGGAAGAGCCTTTCTGTGGCATGTTTTAAATTAATGTGCAACTTGCTTTACAATAATTTATCTTTCAATTTACGAAGCTCTTCATATTTTTTAAAGTAGCTTTATTTCATGTGAAATTATTCGTAGTAACTTCCTAAATAATTTTGTCTTATTCCTGCAGAAATACATTTTGGTTTCTATGGTTTTCAGACTGGAGTTAAGGCCGGTAGACGATCTTGAAAATGCCACTCTTATGTAGCCACGGTATATGATTGTTTTGTCTTAATCTGTTTTGCTTCTTCCATTATCACAAACAAGAAGAAGAAATGTTAACTGTCTTAAATGATCAATGTGGATCGCCACGTAATTGAGTAGAAGCTAGGAAATGGTAATAACCAGGAAAATGGTGAAAACAATCAAATCAGCCATGCTTAAATCCAACTCAAAAGTCAGCTCTTGTGGATTTCAAGGCTAATTTCTTGTATGTAAATGTATTTTTTCACTCATATCTGTTTTTAAAGGCAATCCCAAGTGTCCCTTCCTTCCCATTCCATGCAGCTACCTATAGTGCTCTGAATAAATCTGTGTTTAAAAATTGCTGGTTCTTTAGGGAGTAATTATATAACACTTTTTTTATTTTCCTTGACTCAGATCCCATTGAAAGGCAGCTCCTTGTCTGCCAGTATCTATTCTCTCCTCCTGCAGTAAGGAGAGTTCAAGTTTTTAGCCCAGCACAAAATACTAATTACATTATCCAGCCTTCCTCACAGCAACTAGGTGTGGCTAATATCTAAATTCTGACAATGACTGTGTAAGCAGAAATAGTCACACAAAAAGCGAGCCCTCATCCCTCTTTCTCGTTTTTTTCCCTGCTGGCTGGATTGCAGATGTGATTTCTAGAACTAAAACATGGAAAAAAACCCCTGCATTCCTGCTGACTTAATAACACTGGTCTACCAGCCTAGACTAATGATTTCTTTTCTTCTGAGAGAAGAAATATCTCTCTTGATTAAATCGCTCTATTTATTTACTAGCGCTACCATAACATAGTACCACAGATGGGTGACTTAAACAGCAGAACTTTATTTTCTCATAGTTCTGGGGGCTACAAGTCTGAGATCAAGGTGTCAGCAAGACTGATTTCTCCCGAAATCTCTCCCCTTGCGTAGTAGGACAGATGACCATCTTCTTCTTCTGTTTTCAAAGCCTTTTCCTCTGTGCATATCAGTGTGCAGCTTTCTTCCTTTTATGAGAAGGAAGAAATATGACACCCATGTGACATCATTTTACCTTAATTACCCTTTTAAAGGTTTTTTCTCGAAATACAGTCACATTCTGAGGTACTGGCGGTTAGGACTTCAACATAAGAATTTTGGAGTGACACAATTCAGCCCATAACATGCTTATTATGTTATGGGTTTCACCATGCTTACTATGTACTGGGTTTCACCATGTTGGCCGAGCTGGTCTCGAACTCCTGACCCCAGGTGATCCACTCGCCTCGACCTCCCAACGTGTTGGGATTACAGGCGTGAGCCACCACTCCCGGCCCAAATAGTAATCTTCTAAAGTTCCTGGTGAAAAGTCTCTCCTACAAAAGACAGTTGAGTTACCACTAATAATTTTAGTAAATTGATTTACTACATGTTCGACTCCTGACTTGCAATAAGTTATCAATCCTTAACAGTAAGTTAAATGCAAAAATAGCATGAGTGAATATCAGTAATAGCAGGCTCATGAAAGGTAGTTGATTCAGCATTACTGTGGCGGAAAGTGTCATTTTCCCTTACTTCATGTTTTTATTTGGAGAATTTTTTAAATTATGTTTTTTTCTTCAACTCTTATTTTAGATTCAGGGGTACATATACAGATTTGTTATGTGTATTGCATGATGCTGTGGTTTGGGCTACAGATGAGAATCTTTAATTAGAGTAACATCCTATGTTTTACCATCTATCTTTATCACTTATCTTCAGAAGATGGGGTGGATACAACATAGGGGATTATATATTCCTAATGGATACAACATAGGGAATGTTCAAATGCTATAATTACTACTGAAAAGTGGCTGATTAGATGATCTGGCTTAGATATGTGGACACCTCAGGCCTTGTAGAACTTTTCTCCTCAGTAATACTGACTTCCCACCTAAACTCAGGCACACACCTCTCCTCTGATAGGGAAAGCCTGTCTTACTAAGCTCATTATTGCAGGGAAGAGAGCAGAACATAAAGTGTGCTTCCTGTGTTCCAACAAAGAGATCAGACTTGGAAGATGCAATACCATGTGTGTGCAGTTTCTTCTTCCAAACCCACCAATCAAATTACTCAATCACCCCATTTTCTGAAGATAAGTGATAAAGATAGATGGTAAAACATAGGATGTTACTCTAATTAAAAATTCTCATCTGTAGCCCAAACCACAGCACCATGCAATACACATAACAAATCTGTATATGTACCCCCTGAATCTAAAATAAGAGTTGAAGAAAAAAACATAATTTAAAAAATTCTCCAAATAAAAACGTGAAGTAAGGGAAAATGACATTTTCCTCCACAGTAATGCTGAATCAACTACCTTTCATGAGCCTGCTATTACTGATATTCATTCATGCTATTTTTGCATTTAACTTACTGTTAAGGATTGATAACTTATTGCAAGTCAGGAGTCGAACATGTAGCAAATCAATTTACTAAAATTATTAGTGGTAACTCAAACTGTCTTTTGTAGGAGAGACTTTTCACCAGGAACTTTAGAAGATTACTATTTGGGCCGGGAGTGGTGGCTCACGCCTGTAATCCCAACACTTTGGGAGGTCGAGGCGAGTGGATCATCTGGGGTCAGGAGTTTGAGACCAGCTCAGCCAACATGGTGAAACCCAGTCTCTACTAAAAATACAAAAAAATTAGCTGGTCATGGTGGTGGGTGCCAGTAATCCCAGCTACTCATGAGGCTGAGGCAGGAGAATCGCTTGAACCCGAGAGGCGAAGGGTGCAGTGAGCTGAGATTGTGCCATTGCACTCCTGCCTGGATGACAAGAGCGAAACTCCATCTCAAAAAAAAAAAAAAAAAAAAAAAGATTACTATTTTTGAATGACATAGCAATAGGTCACAGTGCATAGAGAAGAGAACATAGCTTTGAGAAAATGTTGAAGCCACTTGGATTTAGTTTATTTGTTGGCATAAGCCTCATGTCGTCAAACAGTTTTACTGCAACACATTGTTTTTGTAGTGTCTATGGTTGTTGTTTATGTTAAAACAACAAAGTGGAATCATTATGAAAGAGATCATACTGTCCATTGCCCACCAAGCCTAAAATATGTATTATATATTTCTATATAATTTAGTTATTCATAGAAAATTTGGAAGGATTAACTCAGATATAAACTAATGAATTCTACATTTCTTCACAAGCTGAGGATTTTGTTCTTATATGTAAGATGTTTGACTATGCTTCGAATATTGTAAAATAACTCCTCACCTAGGCTAAGAACCAATGTCCTAGGTGAGATACAATCAAATAATTTTATTTCCAGTGTACTCTAATGAGAAATTGTTGATAAATGTTTTAAAAAAGTTGATTCAACTGGGTAGCTGGTATTTAATGAAATGTTTTCTCAATGTACTGATTGTTTAGGATAGCTGTTCACTAGCATGTCTCATTTTTATTGATATCACATACAAGCAAACTCTCAGATATCTGTCTTTTAAATATATTTATGCCCATAGCCTGATGGTTTTCTAATGATTGATAAAAAATATCAACTCAAGCAATTTAAGCTGGATTACCGAATTTTATTCTATATGAAATTAAGGTTCTTTAATTCTTCAAAATTTATTCAGAGTTCACTCAATGGTATGATGTATTAGATTATGGAAGATAAGCCTTTATTTTTAGCTGAGACATCTGAATAAAACTTTTGATAGTTGCTTAATGAAAAAAGTATGAGATTTAGCATTGTGCTATAAAGCATACTCCTCCACTCAACTATTGAACCCCTCATAGAAGGCAAACCTTTTTAATTACAGATATGAAAGTTTTTCTCTTTCCCTTGAAAATATTTTTTAGCAATACATGGTAATTATAATACGAGTATGGATTAAACGTGATTGTAAGTGTCATTTATATTTACCACAGTAGGACACAATTTATGGGCTTGCAATGACAGAAATGCTTATGTTTATGCATGTAAAAGATAATGGTAAGCTTCTGAAATCAGAATCCTGGAGTGCTACAAGAGTTTATTATCATCTCACATTCAAACACTTACTGTTTCTATTATTGCTGGTGGTTTTCCATGGTAACCACTGTATGAACACAATTTAATTACATTATTCAAAAATTTAAATTAAGTTAATCCAGGATGGGCTGTTTAAAGAAGGATATTATACTCCAGTGTATCAATTAACACATTAAAAATAATTTTTAATCCTAAAAGTTCCACAAGAACTATGTTATTAGGAAAAATGTATGTTAAAAAATGAAGTTGTGTTACTGATTTTCTTTTCCTAACGTTATATTCTGGCAGAATGAGATAAACTTTATTGATCCACTTGTTTTATATTTTCTATTTTCCCTATAAACTGTTATGTATTTGCTTAACATAGTTGAGTACAACAATTTAAGAAAAAAATCTATAGCCTTTAAAACTATTAATTCTACTTCTAGGATTATAGATACAAAGATTATATAGAAGGATGCCTATTAGATTATTTTTAATAATAGAAAAATTTTTTACCCCTTGGTCTGCTTGGGGCTCTTGATTTTATTACTGAAAGTCCTATATTCTGAGAATCCTATTGGTCCCCAGTAGATACTATTGTGACAGATCTTATATTATTCATGTATCTAATCTTGCTCATCTACACTAGAGAATCATTGTGTTAAATATACCTGGTTGGAATCCAAACATTTCTGGACAGTGATCCAGTCTTAACTTGCAATATTTTGTGTCGTGGTGGGGAGATGCTCACAGGATTACTTTTTAGCCCTTAGCCAAGACTGCTGGGGCCACAATTAGTCCTCTAATTGCTTTCATGGAGGAATCCTGAATTCTGAGTAGGACTTTATAGGACTTCTTGGTTTTGACTCTAGTGATTTAGCACATGGGACTCTATCTTTCTAGAATTCCCATCATCTAATCTACATTCTTACCCTCCTTCAAATCCAGCAGAAACCTGTCCACCTACAGGATATATCTACATAGACCACAACTCATTTTAATTTATTCAGCATTTAATGAACTTGGAATTTTATTGATATTTTCTCTATTAAAGTATATTTCAGGTCTAATGCATTCTTCTTAACCAGCTTATCAGTTTGTAGCTCTGAAAATATGAATCAGCATAAAATCTCCTCTCTTTTTCTCCTCTCTCTCTCTTTCTATCTCTGATGGTGTCTAGATATCTTTAAGTAATGAATGAGGCAAACATTTTGCATGTCATAGGTACGTGATTAATATTGTTGACTGAAACCTTGTATTTACAGCAAGGTAAATTTTCATTTTGATGTATGCAGAAGATAGTTGCAGATTTTATGTTAGCTGCTGATTAAAATCTTTTGTGTGGATAGGATGTAGTCTGAGTTTCAACCTTCTTTATCTGGATATTACCAACCTATATTGCTGAATTAATCCTGTGAGATGAGCCATCATACTGCGTGTCTTCTCATATGCATGCCAACTGCAGGCACTGGCTTGTATTACCATTGAAATAAGTGTCTTGAGGATGAAGCATGCTATATGTAGCCACTTGAGTTGAGACTTTTAGAGGGGTGCAATAATGTATTCTAACACCAGTCTTCAGGTTTCTGGTCTGATTCTCAAGTGACCTTATTTCTATTTGTGTTGAAATATAATGGGGGAGTCATGTGCTGGGAACTGTTGCATGAAATTTCCACATACATCATCCTAAAGTAATAAACCTTGGTGAAGATATAAAGGAATCGGGCTTTCTTAGTAATTGATATAGTTCAGCTTGATTTAGTGTCTAGATAGGGGAAATGAATTAAAATGTACAAGGCAGGCTGCCCATATCAAATAAGAAATTGCAGTTCCAATTCATTCCAGCTAGTTGGCTCATCTAAACTTTCATTTTCTCACACATTATTATTATATTATTTGATTAAAAATTCAACTGAGAAGTTATTTTAGGAAGTTTTGAACTAAACACCGTAGGCAAATATGTGGATGATTGGTTTAGAATGAAATGTTTTATTCTGCCATGACTTGGCTACTTTGTTTACATGGGGCCATTAACAGACAAAGGAAGTAATGAGATAGGTGCCATCTTCTAACCTATGTTTTCCTTCAATACATAACTGTTTTTTATATCGTGACCTATTACTGCTCTTTGCAACTCATTTGTCACCTGTTTCCTACTTACATTTTCTTAAAACAAACAAGACAAAATTACCCAAACACATAAAACCAACAAACTTTTACTGAGACATAAAAATATATTTCATTCATTTGCAGTCTGTTTTGTTAAGAAAGCTATAAAACAAAGATCTTACAATAGAAATATAGGATACAATTTATATAAACTAGGAAATGTAAGTATATAAGAAAATATAGTTAATGTGATTGAGCATAAAATTTACTTCTGAGATTCTGAATACAAGGAAAGTATGGAAAAAGGACTTCGGTATAATTTGGATTATCAGATAATATAAAATACATGTTACTGAAGAAATACCATCATTTCTGACACTAAGGTTTAAAAAGGAACGCATCACATATGTTCACACATATTAAACACAATAAATGGTAATGTACGGACAATGGATTTGTAAAAGATGCAAAAAAATTCATAAAAAATACTTTATGGATTTTCAATGAATGTCAAAAGCATACAATAACATTAGTACTGAATAAAATATGGTGGTTATTGTGTGTGTGGGGGGAGGGGTGTGTATATCAAGATCAAATCTTAGAAACCTACTCTCTGTAAGACAAGAGATAGTGTTTTTCTTCAATTGTCTATGTCAAATAATACCAGTTTTTTTCTTTTTTTTTGTCTAAGACTTTCATAGGACTTTAAGAGTAGTCAATTTAAAATTAAACTTGTTGTCCTTGAACTAAAATGCAAAAAGAAGCAAACTTGCTACATAGCTGATAAAAGAAGGTGATAAATAGGTTTATGGCATAGATTGTGGTGATGGCTTCATGGGTGTATATTTATCTCCAGACTCACGTAGTTGTACACATTAATTATGTACAGCTTTTTGTAAGTCAGAAATTTAAATTAAAAATGTTGTATTTGAAAAAAAATTATCTGAATTGTAGTCAGATATCCAACAAGCTTTCTCTTCTTTCATCTACATCTTCTCTTCAGATTCTAGTCTTTTCTTCCCCTTCAACTTGAGCAGTATTACAGCATCCTCAAGGTGAATTCTAATGAGCCTGGACATTTCCCATATTCTTCCTCAATACCCCATTTATTTCTTCAGTTACATATTAAGGCCCTGGGGAAATGCTTAATTCTCTGTGAGTAGAGAAAAATGGGAGGAGATGAGTAAAAGCCAGTAATCAACAAGAAATCCTACTGTGGAAGACGGAACAATTTGTAACTACTTATCTATTAACACTTTGTACTAAATAAACTAGCCATCATTTGAGTGTTTTAAAGGCAAAGTATAATAATATTTCTCCATGTATCCATTGGGTAAATTTTAAGCTTTCTGTAGAATACCAGAAATTTGGTATCCTAATATCTTATTTTGTCTGACAGACATGAAGTTAGTCTGAATTATTAAATTACATATGTTGACAGAGAAATGTATGGAAACATTTTTGAACTTTCCATGTGACTTAGAAGATCCAATAAATGAATTTTTTATAGTAACTAGTTAAACTGACTGTATGATTGGAATACATTGTCAGTGGGAGAAGTACATTCAGCCATATTATTATCAGATTGCTCTTCTAGAGATCAGGTGAAGAAGAATTGGAATATGGTACTTCCCTACCTGAAGGATTATCTTTTGACAATCATCTTAGTCTTCCTGCACCTCATAATTAACATCAGAAGCTGCTCAAAGATAAAACAATAGCATAGGTTGCCTAAATCTGGTTTATAGCATCTCAAAGGACCTCCACAGCAATGTCTTCAAGGATTTGGTCCCTTGGACTTTTCATAGCAGAACTATCCCTTCCCCTGCTTTCAGCAGAAATTCTTCCTTTCAATGCTCTATTTCCTCTTTTTCTGTGATATAACCTAAGTTATATATCCTTGAAAATATATACAAAATGAACTTGAGATTGAAGTTAGCTCAATATTGGAATAGCCGTGTTCTATTTCAGAAGTTTAAATCTGTAAGCTGTAGATAAAGTCTGGAGAGTAATCATTAACAGAGCATATTACGTTTGTTCTAGATTCAGTGTGTGGCTCAAATAGATCATTATCTATGTTCATGAATGTTCATATTGGGCACTCAATAAATATTTGTTGAATGGAATTGAAAATTATAGTAGGCTTGACATTTAGGATTGTTTTATAATTTTCTTCACTTTTTGTCTCAAAATTAAACTATAATACTGTTCATTATGCCCCTATTTCTTCATCTGTAGTGTTAGAAACACCTGCCTCCTCTAATGAATGATTGCAACTCTGCCAAGTTATCAAAGTAAGACCTTTAGGGATCATTATCCACCATACTTGACGCCTTTGTTCTAAAACATGGAACATAATTTTTATTAATGATATATCTTAAATAAAATACTTAAAAGGTTGTAATGAAGCATAATCACAACAGTTATTGTTTTCCTTAAGCAAAGTGAAATACAAGTTAGAATCGGATGTAATGATCCAATGAATAATTCCAGAATTAGGAGAGTCACAATTATTTTATAAGTGCATGCAAACACATTCATTCTCTCTCTGCCTCTCTCTCTCTCTCTGTCTCTGTCTCTCTCTCTCTCTCCTGGAAACCATACTGAAAGAATGAAATATAAACTCCTTCAAGTAAAAAACCTAGAAAATGGGACCTATTCATAGAAATGGTAACTAAATATTTCCTACTTTAGAACAGAGGCTTGCTACCTGATAACAGACTTTCCCTAATATCTACTGTGCCAAGGGCTAAATCTCTAAGTATGGATTTTCTCTAACTGTGCTCAGTTTCCCAGAAAACCATCCATTTCTCTGGTTAGACCTTCCTGATGGCTGCAGGTTTTGTATTTGAGGTACCCACTGGCTGTTGTCCCTTTTGGGTGAATTTCTTTTAAGACTCAGCACCTGTCCCATTAAAATTCCCTATCTACTTCCAAGGATCTTAAACTTTAAAAACTAACCCTGCCCTAATATAACCCCGTACAACAGTTACTCTCAGAAGCTAAGATGCAGGGAGCATTCTAATTTAATGGAAACTTCGAGTGTTTAGTTAATTGCAGATTAACTGGAAGTTGTTCAGCTTTTCTTTTTTGTGGATTCTGTGATTCAAAGCAGTTTATTTTATAAGACTTCAAGGCTTAATTTTAAATGGGTTACATCTATAGGGATTTGCCTCAAAGCTATATTTTTCATATAATTTTAGACAGAAAATATTATTAGCCAAATGGAATATTATTAGCCACAGTTAAGTAATTCTTATAAGTATGACAAATGCTAAATGAAAAATAAGTGTGTCTAATATGCAATTCAGATTACTTATATTTGGACATTTTAAATAGAACCAACTTGTTTTAAGTACAATCATTATAAACACTAGTTAGGTAACTTTTATTTAAATTATTACACAGTTAGAACACAATTTAAGTTTATGGCCAGGCAAGGTGGCTCATGCCTATAATACTAGCACATTGGGGGGCTAAAGCAGGCAGCTCACTTGAGCTCGGGAGTTTGAGACCAGCCTGGGCAACAGCCTTGGCAACTATATCTCTACAAAAAATACAAAAAAATTAGCTGGCGTGGTGGTGCAGGTGCCTGTAGTCCAAGCTACTTGTGGGGCTGAGGCGGGAAAATTACTTGAGCCTGGGATGCAGAGGTTGAAGTGAACCGAGATTGCACCATTGCACTCCAGTCTGGGCGACAGGGGTGAAATTCTGTCTCAAAAAAAAAAAAAAAAAGAAAAAAGAAAATTTATGGAGAATTTAAAAAAAGAAAGTTTATGTAGATTAAACATTTGTTATTCTATGTAAACTTTATGTTTATCACTAGTATTTGGAAGTTTTAGATTTAAAATATACAAATCATCTATTTAAAATACTGATCCCTTTTCAACTACAACAGAAAATCTCTATGCTTATCTCCTTTTATTTGAATGAGTTAAGCAGGCATTTCTGAAATCACAAACTAAACCATTTCTAATTCCCAGGTTAAATAGAGATATCTTGAGATAAGCTGCAGTAGAATTTCCAAGGCTGCACTGGAACTTTTTGAAGCACAGCCGGTGTATACATTCAAATATATACGCATACACACACACACACACACACACACACACACAAGGGAAGGAAGATAAGAGATAAATTAAAATCCAGAAGTTACACTTCCCACACAAAAGTTAAGTATTTGGGACTTTTTTTTTTCAGATATAAAGTAAATTTACAAGATTATGTGATTTGTCTGTATTGACAGTAATCTGAGTCTTCTGAGTCTTCAGTCGATTTTAAAGAACGGGTAGTTATTAGGAACGATTTTAGAAATGGAGGTCATTGGGAACAGTCTGGAGAGTGTGAAGGAAAGAAGTGCATTTGGAAGTGCAAGTATGGCGGGAGTAGGTAGGAGAAGATGATGTGCCTCTCAAAAGAAGGGAAACGGGCAGACACTGGAGAAGGAAGACAATAGTCTATAGAGCTATATAACAGGAGTGATAGAGTCAGCTGTAGTTTTGGAGAATTTAGACATACAATGTTTAAGGAATTAAGACATACAATGTTTGGAGGCTAAAAAAAGCATTTATTTGCCATTTATTTGCAGCAGTAATAATGACATTTACTTGTTCATTGTGACTGGCAATTGGAAGCTTTCTAGAAACAAAAATTTAATTATGATTATTTCCTTTTGATAGAAAGACAGCTTCAGTTACCTTCTCCCTGTCAGGGAATCTGGGATTGTGACAGTTTGGGCTTTTCTAGGACAGTGCTGTGAGAATTTCTTACCTGAAGCTCCTTGTTTAGGGGAGGAAAAAGCCATTAAAGATGCAATAGGTGGTTTTAACAAATGTATGCAAATTACATTCTGATGTAAATTGTGTCTCAAAGATTTTCTCATTAAAAAAGGGGCCAACATCAATAAGTATAAAACACTTCATGTCTGCAGGTTGATGCATTCGCCGTATTAATGCCACTTAAGATACTCTGTGAGCCAGAGATAGCATTCTCTTGGTCTGTGTGATCAACTGTCTCTAATTGTGGTATCAAATCACTAGAAAGGATGTGTATTGCCTTCTTAATATTTAATTAGATTTTTTAAATTAGCATTCTCTGATGGTAATGCAGGCATATTACAGCTGCTACAGCTAATTGAGAGACCCCTGTGGGATCTAAAGGTATGCTTGACATTAGCTATGGTGATCTGTTTTGATGTCACTTCACTAATGTCTTATTGTAGAATATTGTCAAGTATCCCTAACAGTTCTTCTGATATGTGTTACCCTCCCCATCCCTATAGATTTTTCCTGCCCATCTTTTGAGGAGGTATCCGGGGAAATGAAAAATAAGCAGTTTGATCCTCACAGGCACCATTTTCTTGATCATCCAGCAGTTATTATAGCAGAATTTCTTACTTAAATGCTGTGGTGTAATTCCATTATTCACAAGACTTGGAGTTTATTTCATATTAATTTTAAAGAGCCAGGGCTTTTAGACAGGAAGACAAAGGAAGCCAAACACTTGAGGCAGAGCCACATTTGTACTGTTGATTCTGAAGTTCCTGAAATGAGTGCTTCAGTAGATAGGATAAAAGGGGAGATTATAGATGCCTTGGTTGTTCCCATAAATTTTGCAAAAACTCTGAATATCTGCAATAGAACATAACAATTGCTCTACTGGGAAGACAAATGTCATTCCTGCTGTAAATCTTTACTGCCCAGGCCTTCACAACCCATTTGTCAGTCTGTGCTTTTCTATAACAATTTTAACTCTGAAAAAATATCCCCAGGGCTGAAAACTTATTAAAACTCTCTGTGTGCAGTAAGTGTGCTGCCTTGGGTGCTCCATAGAGCTTCAGAAAAAGAAAAGGCTGGTCCTACCCCTAGGGGCAGTAAATCTAATGAGAGCCACAGGGAAATAAAAAGAACTATGCCTATAAGACAGGTGACAAAGTATTAATGAAGACAACTGCATTCATAAAATAAGCTGAATGAAAACTTTGCCATTAGCTTACTGAGCTGTATTACAGCAAGAACAAGACATATGCTAGCCCTACTACTAATAACTACTATTGAAATCCTCTGTGTACTAAACAATTTATTTACCATAATTTATTAAACCATTGCCATAGCTCCATGAGATATTATAATCATCTGTTGACAGAAAAACAAAAGGTGAGATTCTCAGGGCATGTTTACTGAACAAAGGTTCCTCAGCTAGTTTATCCTTAAAGCCGAATCTAAACCCAGGTTGTCTCTTTACTACTCTAGTGCTTCTACAGTATGCGTCACTTACAATCAATAAATATAAAATATACAATGGGACGGTTCTCACCAATGTGCATAAAATTATGTGGTGAACAAAAGTATGGCAATGTGGTGTCTAGTTTGTTTTATGGTAGACAGACCAGGATCTGCCATAAACATCTGATATTACGCCAACAGTTTTAGTAATGTCATCCTGGAACCATTTTTAACATAAAATGTTAATTGTTAAATGATATATTAATATTTATGTCATTAGTCCCTTAATATACATGTTTATTATATGTCTACCTTTTTTTGAAAGTACTGTAAGAACCAGCATGTCAATATTCCCTCAGTGCCTACCACAATACCAAGCACAAGAAAGCTTCCTAATATATGCTGTTAGACCAAACTGAATTAAAGACAAAATATCTAAAATGAGACTTTCATCCATGCCAGCGGCAACAATGTTGATTATGATATCACACAACAATCCTTAGTTAACTCTCTATAAGAAATAGATAATCATGGTATCAAAAATATGTTTACATATTAGGTTTACATCAGTAGTAATTAGACTGGATTGAAGAAATTTTAACACTTTCTTTGCCATTTACCTTCTTAGACTTATTATCCAAGGCAACTACAGGACAAGTCCCTAGGTACTGTTGTTTAGGCCTGAAGCTATATAAGGATTTTGCATTTTCTGGGACAGAGATTCAAGATGCAAGATCAATTATAAGACAAGAAAATTCACTATGTGTAAACATTGGAGAGTTGTTTTTTTAAAAAAGGACCTGTACTCTGTGGGTAGGAACATAACGATGTCTGCTTGCCAGTTCTCCCTAAATTATTTTTTTTAATTTGACGGAGTACCACTCAAAATTCATTCATTCACGAATATGTATTGAGAGACTGCTGTTATCAGTCAGTATTCTGAATGTGAGATTTTTCGGGGAACAAAACTTCATGGAGTTCGTATTCCAGTGAGAATGTATAAGCAGTAAATATTAGTAGCAAAAGATTATAAATAAAATATTGATGAAGGCAATGGATAGAAATAAAAAGGGGAAGCAAGAGTTCCTGGGGATGGGATCACCGAAGGTCTCCTGAGAATGTGACATTTTAGCAAAGACAAAGGACATGAAGGAGCAAGCTATGTTGATATTAGGAAAAATACTTTAAGGCTAAGGAAAGACCATTGCAGAGGCTTAACTTCTTGGCAACATGTGTGGAATGTGAAAAAAAAAAAAAGAAAGAAAAAGAAAGGCATAGCTTGGAGTACTGCAAAACCCACTTTATTGCTATTTGCTAAGAAAGAGAAAACTGTGGCAGAAACTGAGGAGTGTGTGTGTGTGTGTGTGTGTAGTGGGTGAGACTGGGTGTCTGTTTATGAATATGTTATGTTTGGGCTATTTATTCGACCTCCCAATAGAGATGTGAAGATACGATAGTAAATATAGATCTGAAGGGCAGGTCAGGAGAGAGAGGCCTGGGATATGGACATTTGAGAATCATCATCATTTAGATAGTTAAAGCAATGAGACTGTTGATGTCAGCCACGAAGTATGTCTGTATAAAGAGGTCTGGGGACACAGCCATGGACTATTCTTATGTTTACAAAGGAAAATGTAGAATTGGCAAGGGAGGTGGAAATAGGACACAAAGAAGTAGGAGGGAAAGGAGGAGCATACTGTGTCCTAGAAGCCAAGAGAAGTCTTCAAAGAGACAGGGAATAGTCTATCATATATAGTGCTGCTGATAAAGTAAAAATGAACAACCAACCGTTGAATTTAACAATCCGGCATCATTAGTGACCTTGGAAAAAGTCGTTTTAATGAAATGGTACACGTAAAAGTCTAATGGGAGTTAGATATTGAATTGAGGAGGGGGAACAAATTTGAGAAAAGGGAGTATGAACAACTTTTTATTTAAACATTTTGTATTTTGTTTTAGATTCAGAAGATATATATGCATGTTTGTTAGATGAGTATATTACATACTGGTGGGGATAGAGCTTCTAGTGTAGCCATCACCCAAATACAGAACATTGTACCCAACAGGAAATTTTTCAACCCCTACCACTTTTGGAGTTCCTAGTGTCTATTATTTCCATCTTTGTGTCCATGTGGACAGACACATTGTTTAGCTACCACTTATAAGTGAGAACATGTGGTATTTGATTTTCTGTTTTCTAGTTAGTTCACTTAGGATAAAAGACTCCAGCTCCACCTATATTGCTGCAAAAAACATGATTTTATTCTTTTTATGGTTACATAATACTCCAAGGTGTATATATACCACATTTTCTTTATCCAGTCAATCGTTGATAGACACACAGGTTAGTTCCATGACTTTGGTATTGTCAGTAGTGCTACAATGAATATACAAGTGCAGGTGTCTTTTTTATGTAATGATTTCTTTTCCATTGGATAGATACTCAGTAGCGAGATTGCTATAGGTTGAATGATATTTCTAGTTTTAGTTCTTTGAGAAATCTTCACACTGTTTTCCAGAGAGGTTGAACTAATTTACATTCACACCAACAGTATTTAAGCATTCTCTTTTCTCTGCATCCTCACCAATATCTGTTGTTCTTTGACTTTTTACTAATGGCTATTCTGACTGGCATAAGATAACATCTCATTGTGGTTTTAATTTTCATTTCTCTGATGTATATTGACGTTGAACATTTTTTCATGTGCTTGTTGACTACTCGTATTTCTTCTATTGGGAAATGTCTGTTCATGTCATTTACGCAGTTTTTAGTGGTGGTGTTTGTTTTGTTGTTGTTTTAGTTCCTTGCAGATTCTGAATATTAGTCCTTTATCAGAGGCATAATTTACGAATATTTTCTCCCATTCTGTAGGTTGCCTGTTTTCTTTGTTGATTATTCCTTTTGCTGTGCAGAGCTTTTTAGTTTCATTAAATCTCATTTGTCTATTTTTGTTTTGGTTACATTTGCTTTTGGTGCCTTTACCATAAATTCCTTGCCTGGACCTATGTCCAAAAGAGTTTTTTCTAGTTTCTCTTCAAGGACTTTTTTTTTTTTGAGATGGAGTCTCACTCTCTCACCCAGGCTGGAGTACAGTGGCACAATATCAGCTCACTGCAAGCTCCGCCTCCCAGGTTCACGCCATTCTCCTGCCTCAGCCTCCCAAGTAGCTGGGACTACAGGCACCCGCCACCACGCCCGGCTAATTTTTTTTATTTTTTTTAAGTACAGACGGGTTTTCACCATGTTAGCCAGGATGGTCTCGATCTCCTGACCTCATGATCCACCCGCCTCGGCCTCCCAAAATGCTGGGATTATAGGCGTGAGCCACCGTGCCCGGCCTCTTCAAGGATTTTTATAGATCCATGTCTTACATTTAAACCTTTAATCCATCTTGAGTCAACCTTTTTATATGGTGAGAGATGGGGGTCCATTTCCATTCATCTGCATATGGTTAGCCACTTTCCCCAGCACCTTTTATTGTATAGTGTGTTCTTTCCCCATTCTTTATCTTTGTCAACTGTGTTGATGTTCAATTGGTTGTAGGTATGTGGCTTTATTTCTAGGTTCTCTGTTTCACATACCTATGTGTCTATTTTTATACCTGTACCATGCTGTTTTAGTTATTATAGCCTTGTAGTATAATATAATTTGAAGTCAGAGAGTGTGATACCTCTGGATTTGCTATTTTTGCTTAGGAAAAATCCTGAGAATATAAGGAATGTTAGGGTGAGAGGAAGAAAGTGACTATAATAAGTGACTATAAATATATAATAAATTAGACAGAGATAGGGGTGAGAATATGTTACGCAAGCAATAGAAAAAGATGATGGGTTCAGTAAGTTGTATATCCCAAGGAGGCTGAAGAATTTGTTGACATCAGATATTTGAGGTAATAAGCTGAAAAGTGATGAAAAGCTGGACAATGAGTTGGGTGTTTGATCTTGAGATTAAAGATGTAATGCAGTTGCTGGTAATGACAAGGTCTATAGTGTCACTCCACAAAAATTGGCCATAGTTGGGTGAAGATCAAGAGATTTATAGACCACTGTGTTGGAGTATTTATCTATGTGGATATTAAAATTATAAATAATTATTCATGAGTAGTAGAGAGAATGAGCAATGAGATAAGAGCTCAAATATTCAAGAAATGAAGGGGGATGGACTGGTGCTGAATAAGCCACAGTTGAATTAATATAGATACTGTGGTTTGGGGACATGCATTTTAAAACTGATGAGTTTTAGAGAGGAAGCAGGATAATTATTTAGAAATAGCTTTGAGGAGCACGGATGACTCTCACCTCCCAATCCTGTGGTACAAGACCTTTGGAGAAAAGAGGCTTATCATTGCACCTGCAAAATAGGCGATTTCCCATTTTGTTCAATTCTCTTTCACAAGCACTTGAGGAAAGTAACTATTTTTGACCAGGATATTGCCAGGATAAGAGACAGATGTCAGGAAAACTTATCTGCCAACTATGTTTCAAACAGAGGAGAGAGAGGCCAAGAACAATGTTATTATACAAGTCCAGGTGAGAAGTCATAAACATTTGAAAAGAAGACATGTCATAGAGGGACAGTTGGAGAAACACCAAGAAAAAGACTATGAAAGAAAGGAATTTCAAGAAGGGAGTGAATATCATTAGATTCTCAGAAATCCCTAAAAACAATAAGGAGAGAATGCCTTATTTTGACCATACACAAACCAGATAACTAAAGCACAAAGAAATAAAATGACTAATTAAAATCACATGACTGAGTACAACCTGATAGAGCTGGAATCAAAATTCAGCCTTCCTGACTTCCAGGCAGTGCTACAGAGGTGAAAGAAAACAGCCAAATCCTCGCTGAATCCTGTAGATTCTGTTCTTCTTGATCTCATCATTTCTATTATTGTTGTTAAAATTAATTGCATGCTAATAAACCTGAGCTTGAATAAAACAGAAAATTATTTTTATTCTTTTTTGGCACACTATATATTTAGCGTAAATTCAACTGAAGGCAAGGGAACACAGTGAAAAAATGAAAGTGTAATCAGAGGGAAATGGTTACGCGTGGTATTTTATTATTGGTTTTAGAATATCATTTTTATTTTACGAAACAGTGATTTAAAAGTGTCTATCAATGCTTCTCACAATGAAATAATTGAACCACTTTTGCTAGGATATTTTATTTGCCATTTTGCAGTTGTATTTGTGTTTATTGTGGGCCAGTGGGGGGGTCATGCTTATTGCATGACTGAGCAAATGAGAGAGTCATGAGTAAGTGCTGAGGAGGCTTAGGGACACTGTGCATTACCCATGTCACAGTGACAGCTGAGGCACTCACTGAGCACACCCAGTGGCAAGGTAGACAATTAAAGCCTCTACTTATAAATCAGAAGATTAAGAGCAAATATGCCCACACCTTCCCTATGAAACCTGATCAAAACAGAACATCCTCTTTCACAGCATAAACAGACCTTGCTAAGTTTGTGGTGCAGGCAGCATTATAGAAGGAAGCCCTCCACTGCATTATCTGTCCTTTCTGCCTCCACCCACACTATGCCCCTCAGAGGTGGGAAGAGCAGTGGCTAACCGCATGAACAATTAACTGTAGAGAAATATGCTCTGCCTTACTTCTGGTTTAGGTGGCAGAGTGTGATTTGCAGTTTAGATAGTTGCCTTCCCATAACAAATATGGTACTTATCATCTGCCAAACATCATCCTTTCAGCCAGTTCATCAAGCATCCAGGAAGTGTAGCTATCTCAGGAAAGCAGCTAAAATTATTTATTCCTGTTCAGAGGAGGGTTTAATTTGGCATTTTGAAGAAGTGAGGGCAATAATGGAGCTAAATAATTCCAAGTAACTATCGTCCTAATTGCGTAAATAGACATCTTAATCATTTAAACTGCTGAAAACTTCCTTGTAAAAGTTGCCAACATTCTAGCCATTGCAAGTGCATTGTTATACACACATATGTCTTATATAGGTATTATATGCATGCTTGTAGAAATCTACTCATGCATATATATGCATCACATGCATATGTATATACACACATATGCATCACATGCATATGCGTATACACGTATGCATCACATGCATATGTATATACACGTATGCATCACATGCATACGTGTGTATATACATATGCATGTGCAGGAGTAGATTTCTTTCAGCAAAATTATTTTACAGTGACTTCTGTGTATAATTGTCATCTTTATTCTTACAGAGGCTGGCATTGAAGTTTATCTCTTTATCAATATTTCACTCATTGTACATATAATTATTACAAATCTATATAGCTTTGTACTAAGCATATGGGTATGTAGCTATGATTTATGGCTCAATTTTTGTTCTATATTTTCTTATATCCCCATGTGCTGATTTACACAAGTAAATAGACCACTACAATATCAAGTGCAAAATGCTTAAATCAGGATGCTGTAATAACATAGAGGAAAATTGCCAAACTGATCCAGCCTTGAAGGAAGGTTTCTTCTTACAGTTAGCTGAGCTCTGAAGGATGACACAAGTTAGGACACTGTCCCTAGTAGGAAATAATATTACTCTGTCCCTAAGACTTCAGTGGCCTTGTAATTCTGAATCACCATTTTATGCTGCTTCATTTTCTGGGATTACACAAGGAAATGAGGAAACGGATAAACAACTTAATTGAGGTGTCATAAAGTGAGCTTGAATTCAACTTATTGAGGACCATCCAGTGTTCCTATGCTATTTCACCAGTGATCAAATTCTGAGTAGGTAACCAGTTTCTTATCCAGCTCAGTCCTTCATGCTGCCTGTGAGCACTTCTTGATGGTATTGGTTTCTAGCTGCCTGACATATAGTGGCTCTGTGGCTTACTCTTGCAGGCCATAATGAGGCTTCAGTGAATGTTTTAGGGATGCTATTAAATGTCTCTTCATCTTTACTTTAAAAAATCATTATTATTAATTTATGTATTTGTTCAAAAGACACTTTTTAAGCTTCATCTATGTGTCAAAGGCTCAATACATTTTTTAATGTTTTCTCACATGCGTTTCAGCAATAGTAACTATCTATTCAAAAAATGGGGAAGATATTTAAATTTTTAATAATCATTTACTTGAGTTCCCTTTCCATTTGTATACTTTGAAAATTATTTTCCATGGCCATCCTGCATTTCTGCACATCTTATGAGTGGAGACACAGACTGCCTTTGTTCCCAACTATCTTTGCAAGGATGATTGTATGGAAAACAGCCCTAAAAGACAGGCAGGGCGTGGTGACTCATGCCTGTAATCCTGGCACTTTGGGAGGCAGAGGTGGGCAGATCACTCGAGGTCGGGAGTTCGAGACCATTCTGGCCAACATGATGAAACCCCATCTCTACTAAAAATACAAAAATTAACCAGCTGTGGTGGCGGGTGCCTGTAATCCCAGCTACTCAGGAGACTGAGGTGGGAGAATTGCTTGAACCCGGAAGGCGGAGGTTGCAGTGAGCTGAGATCCCGCCACTGCATCCCAGCCTGGGTAACAGAGTGAGACTCTATCTCAAAAAAAATATTTTAAAAAAGTATGTAAGTTGTGTCTCACTCTGGAGTGGAGGGAGGTTTGTTTACTGTCCAGATTAAAAAAAAAAAAAAAAATCCTTCTGGGGCAAAGGTCAAGCTGACTTATTGTGCTTTATAAAAGATCCGTTTTACCTAAGCTCAGGGTCGTTTTGCTATAATGCTATCCAGTATGCAGACAGGCATCACCTTGTCCTCTTTGCATTACCTTGTGGAAATCTGTGTTTAAGGAACTGGCACAAATATGAATCCTCTGGCTACTGCTATTTCCATGAGCAATAAAACCATTTGTCTCTAACCCTGGAGCCTCTTGTCTATGTCAGCATTTATTAACTTTCAAGTCAGATGAACCTTCCTACTAACTTCTACTTTCCTACTAACTTTCCTACTAACTTTCAAGTCAGATGAACCTTCAGACCCTTACCAGCTCTTGATATAATGTCCTTTTAAATAGCTTTTCTTCTGTCATCATCTTCCTTATGGCAAACACAAATACATAAATTGATAACTCTTTAAAAATAAAACCACCTAACATTATTTTTCTTATATGTGTATTTTTATGACAGAGTATCGAGTACCTGATGACAACTCTAGAAGCTTGTCTCTCTCTCACTCAAGCAGCATTTCCTAAGGAGTGGTTTTTAAACTAAGCTCTACAGGGTGGGCCATTCAGTGGGACTGTGAAAAACTTGAAGTGTTTGCTTCTTCCACTTCAAACATAGCAGCTCCACTCTTAGATGTTCTGAATATTACAGGTCTGCCTAAAGTTTTAGACAATAAATAAATAAATGAAAACACAAAAGATTTAATAAAACGATACATAAATATAATGTTTAAAGCACTGCACTAGATTATGCATTTAAAGGATTTGTAGACTAGTAGAGAAACAGTTAACTGGTTAGGTGTTTGTGCTTTATTTTCCTTCACCTTTGTTAACTTAAAATGTGAATCTAGTTGAGTAAATTAAGCTATTTGGACATAATTATGTTTTATTGTCTACATATTTAAAATTAAATTGTTACAATGTCAATGAGCTGAGATTTTCAATTTGTTCTTTTTTAAAAAAAAAATCTATGGAATCTATTGAGGCTTTTTAGTGCCTCATTAAAAAGGAACAAGTTAATGTCACATATATTAGTTGATGATTGTGGGATGCACAGCAACACACACTCTTGTAGCAAAAGCATGTGCTAATAAAAGAAAGACCCATCACGTATGTTATTAATTGCCTCTAGAAAGATGAGCATCAAGGATTATGTATTAAAAAAGAAAGAAAGAAAAGTCCAGGTCAGTTTGTTGTTCTTTTGTTGTGCTTTCTGCAGTAACCTGCTTTAGCTCTGTTTGGATTAGCCTTAGATGATAAAAGGAATCAACGCTCCGCTACTTCACAGTCCTGCTCAATTCAGGGGGAAAGAGATACAGATCCTTAGGGCACAGTGAAGTCTATGATGGGAATGCATCGGAAAGCTCCTTTTGCTGTATGCAATGGTGACAATTTTTTTTTTTTTTTAGCTTTTTTTGGCTGTTGTTTCATTTCGGTGAGTTGAGAGAGTTCATAAATTTCCGTAGGCAAAAGTGCTCCTTTGTGAAACATAATTCAGGAAAAAAAATGGTGTAGCTTTATATCTGCTGGAAATTTATGTTAACCTTTTAAAATGAGAAAACAGAACATGAAGCATTGTGTAAATAATTTAATTGGAAATCTCAGTTTTGTGTTTTTTTAGTTAGCACCTTTTATTCTGGATTTTCCTCTACAAATTCAGGTATTAAAATTGTTCACCATTATGAGCTAGTGAAGTTATTTATCTCCATGGGACCTAAGTAAGAAATCAGGAAGATAATTACTCACCTTCTCAGAGTGAAAATATAATTATTGTTTGTATGCTGCCAAGATAAAAGCATGGCAATAATGATTACAAAAACATATACAATGGAGATCTCAAAATTGCAACCTGACAAGATTTGGTGACCTTTCCTCTCCTCACGTGATGTCCCCTGGGCTCTAAAGCTTGCTTTTCTCTCTGCTGTTTGAAATTTAGATTAATTATATTAAGTTGGGTTAAGTCAGAAAAATAAAATGAATATGAATAATAGCAGTATATTTCCGACTATCCTGGCACAATTTTCTGAATATTTATGCCTTTTTTAGGCACTAGTTTGTTATACTAGGAAGCAAAAAAAAAAAAGAAAAAAAGTGAGGTTTGAAATCTAGCAGAAATTTTACCCCTGAAGCTGACTTGTACCAGATTAATAAAATTTCCAGACTTACAATGGGGAGGCTGGGTTCCGGTGGGTCACACCTATAATCCCAGCACTTTGGGAGGCCAAGGCAGGCAGATTGTTATTCCAAAAGTAATTATACACAATTATAAAAACTAAAATATATAATATAAATACTCCCAAATTAAAAAAAAAATCTAAATCTGAAACATTTCTGGTCCTAAGCATTTTGGATAAGGGATTGTCAACCTGCTTTCACCCATTTGAGCTTTCTAGCAACACAATGAAACAGGTGTGTAGTTATCTTTCATTTTATAGGTGAGGAAACTAAGGCATAGATTGATCAAGTTATTTGCCCAAAGTCACACAGTTAATGGAAGCAAGAATGAAGGTTCGACCTGAGTCAGTCTAGCTCTAAAGTCCACACTCTATTTTCTGGCATTTTATTGTCTTTCAAGTAGCAAACAAACAAGAAGAAAAAATAAAGTGAGAGAGACAGAGAGAAAGCCCATTTAAATATTTCAAATCTGCCTGGAATATTTTGTGAAATAAACAAAGGAAATGAATTTTACTTTTTAATTTTGGCACAAAACATCAGAAATTAGAGCATACATTCCTACATTTAAAGTTTAACATAAATAGGCCGGGCGCGGTGGCTCACGCCTGTAATCCCAGCACTTTGGGAGGCCGAGGCGGGCGGATCACGAGGTCAGGACATTGAGACCATCCTGGCTAACGTGGTGAAACCCTGTCTCTACTAAAAATACAAAAAAAAAAAAAAAAATGAGCCAGGTGCGGTGGCAGGTGCCTATAGTCCCAGCTACTTGGGAGGCTGAGACAGGAGAATGGTGTGAACCCGGGAGGCAGAGCTTGCAGTGAGCCAAAACAGCGCCACTGCACTCCAGCCTGGGCAACAGAGCGAGACTCCATCTCAAAAAGAAAAAAAAAAAAAGAAATAAAGTTTAACATAAATAGTATGTGCATTTATTATTGAGATTTTTTTATCTGCAGGTAGTGATTTGGCAGTAATCACTTGGGAACATTTGCTAGAAAAATATATGCTGAGGTGGATTAAGAGCGTGTGACAGTGGTCAGAGCCACCAGCTAAGGAGTAAATGGCTTCTGGTCTGTAAAGTATATCAGAAAAGGGAAATAGGATCGAGTCATGATTCTCATTGCTTATAACAGAAGAGCAAACCACTTAAGCAGGAGATGCTTAAGTAATCCTGAGACTATAATCTGAGAAATTTAATCAGAATCCCTTTTTTTCTCAGTCTCATCTATTGTCTTTACTTCTTTTCTCCCCCCATGTAAGATCTATTTATTGAATATGTTTGGCTGTACTACATGGTGATGGGACTATACCAAAGAATATGAAATTTTTCCTGCTCTCATTGCATTTAAAATTTACTGTAAATGCTTTTAAAATTACCATATTACATAGTCATCAAGGATGAGGCTTCTGGACTCCCACTGCCTGGGTTTAAGTCCTGGCTCCAGGACTATGACTTGTTTGACCCTAAATAAGATATTAACCTTCCAGTTTCCTCATCTCAAGAGTGGAGATGAAAAGAATATCTACCTTGGGGGATTGTTAATGGATTAAATGGTCTGATACTTAACAAAGTACCTAATACAGTGCCTGGCACATAGTGGGGACTCTGTAAATATGACTTGTTATTTTAATGTAATATATGTGATAAACCACTGTGGTCCCTAGAACATGACATTTCATTTAAGTTCTGTTTTCCTTCTTTCTATATGCCATTCCCTGACTACTCATTTAATTCCAGTTTGCTATTGAAATTCAGCTCAAAAATCAACCCAAAGCTCAAATAGCTCTTGTATACCTACCATACAATAATAATTGATACAATTTATTGTACACATTGATTTACTTAGACACAGGCTTACCACTCACAGGGATTGTATTGAATGTATTTGAATCCTCAGCATCTAGTAAAGTATCTGGCACTAGTGTAGAAATTAAAGAACAACAACAAAACAGTGCTTGCTGCACACAACGTAATAGGGACATAGGAGAGATGCTATGATCTCCAAGAAGAGGACCTCTGGCTGCCTACCAAAAAACCTTCAGAGGGATTGTCTTGATAAATTTCCAACTGTTTTTCTGATTCTTAGCCTTATAGGCTTAGAAAATGATTTGGCTGGCACATCAATAGTTGATCTCTCTCTCCGGAGTAGACGCCAACCTCATTAAATAGATATAGGAAACCTCACTGCAATTTATCAGTTAACAGTGAGAAATAACTCTTATGCAAACAAGAATACTCAAAATGCAAATAATCAGTATTCTCTTTTGCTAAAGACAAACGTGCAGAAGGAATAAAAAGGTGCCAGAACATCGCTTTGGGAATATGGAGCTCAAAGCAGGGGCATTAAGCTGTCTAAAATGTGTTGAGATTATATTTTCTTCAAAGTAGTGATGGATTTGCCAATCACACCAGAATTCTATAAGGGCTGCCTTTGAGATTTGCTTTATATTTTGTTTCCATGTCTAATAAGATTGTTCCCTCTCTACCCTGTGCCTATGTTTCATTTGACTTCTTTTCTTTAGTATATTCACTTATGTAATCAGGTTACCTTCAATTCTATGGCCCTGAAGGCCATTTCATCTTTACTCCATTGAGCATATGTTGATAATTTTTTAAATTATTATACTTTAAGTTCTAGGAACAATCTGTAGAATGTGCAGGTTTGTTACATAGGTATACACGTGTCATGGGGTTTGCTGCACCCAACATAAGGTTAATAGTTTTAAAGCGCAGGCATCCTATTTTCACAATTTTTTAGTCAGTACTTTCCTATAGTCCTTTTGTAACATCAGCCAAGAATAAGCATTGATTCTTGTAGAATGAACAAAACACACTTTAATATCATTGTGAAATAAGAGACCAATAGGCAAAGGAACATTAAATGGAAATAAAAGAAGGGATAGATACTTGAGTTATTGCCCCTAAGAAGATTGACTTGACAAAAGTCTGTACCTATCTGAATGTGGGACCAAATAAGGAAAGAGTTATAAAATTTGGAGTCTCACTAAAGAAAAAGCACAGTGTAGAAGAAGAAAATAAAGGACTAAAGATGTTGACTTCAAAATTTAGTGTTTATATCCACATGTTGGTGAAACAGCCAAATTGATTTTCTTGGTGTAGATAAGGGTTTTCTACAGACCTTGGAATACAACTCTCCAGCCTCTTGTAGCACTCTCTTCCTAAGTACATGTTCTAGGACAATACTTCTCAAACTTTAATGTTCATGTGCATCACTTGGGCATCTTGTGAAAATGCAAATTCTGATTCAGCAGGATAGGAATAGGGTCTGAAAGTCTACGTCTCTAACAGGCTCTGGGTGATAATTATGCTGGTGCTGCTGGTCCCTGAACACCCTCTGAGTAGCAAACTCTGGGACACTTGCCTCTTTTCTTTTCTTTAGAAACAAAATTCTTTGCCAGTTCAGGACATTTACTCTAGTAATTCTGCATATCTGGAGTACGTTTTCCCAGTTTCTTTGAGTGATTGGCTCCATCTCATTCTAGATTTCAATAGAAAATTCCCATAAAAACCTCCCTTTTTGATCTCATCTAAAAATATCCCCTCTCCTCCCCAATCATACATCTGTTAATTACTTTCAATCATATCTACCTCTTTTTTTCTTACAGTCATTATCACAATGTGTAATATTTTTACTTATATGATTATGTAATTATTGTCTAAAGGTAGAGAACATATCACTTTTGATAATTCCATTCAATAAATATACGTTGATTAAATAATAAGGTTACAAAAACACAAGTGAAAGTTGGAAATGGGGGTTCAGAGCTCAAGAGAGATTTCTGGGTTAGAATGTATAACATTTGAAGATGTTGAAATAGAAAATTCTAGCCATGAGAATTTGGGTAGGAAGATAAGAGGATGAAGGACAAAAGCTTAGGGAACATCTGACATTTTCATTCTATTTTTCAAAAATACTTCTTCATCTTTAGAAAAAGTGTTCCTCATGCATGAAGGCTGGTGTTGCTCTTGGCTTTGACTTTGTTATCATCAAGGATCTTTTAGGTATTCTGCTTCTGAAAGACTATCTTTCCTTACCTCTCACCAAGGAAAAATGTAATATGCCTTTTTACTTTGGAAGTGAGAATTCTATAGAAGTTCCCCCCAAACACAAAAGGTCTTTCTGTCTTCCTTCAATTACATTTGCATTTTCTGTACTTTTTTTCTACATTAACAGAAGTCTCCATCCTCTCCTCTTCTCTGCTTATTCTATTGCACTTATCTAATCCTAGGATTTTGGTAACTGTTTTTTGTTGTTAATGCTGCACCAGTATTTTTTTTTACAAGCTTCCTCATGCTAGTTACACAATTTTTTGGTTGAGATGCTTTATTATAGTTTAAGGCAATTGCCATACATTCATCTCCCTCCCCGCCTCTCTCTAGGTATCTCTATCTGTATCTATCTATCTATATCTATAACTATATATATCTCTATCTGTGTATGTCTATTAAGAGATATATCTATATATCTATCTATATCTACCTGTATATCTATCTATACCTATCTATCAATATATATTTATATATATCTATATATTGAGAGATAGATCTATAGATTCATATCTATAGGTAGATCTATAGATTCATATCTATAGGTACGTCTATTTATAGATCTATATATTTATATCTATAGATCTATCTCTCTAGATATAAATATTCCATTTACTTCAATTTAATATATATATTAAAATATGTATATCTATATATAGATACCACAGGGGCACACTATCATACCAGGCTACTTTTTTTTAACTAGGTGTGGTAGTGTGTCCTGTAGTATCTATTTATCTTTATATATAGAGAGATAGATACATAAATATATATATTTATATAGAGAGAGAGATAGATACATAAATATATATATTTTTATATATATATGAGATAGCTAGATAAAATATATATATTAGAGATGGGTGTCATTTTGTTGCCCAGGCTGGTCTCAAACTCCTGGGCTCCAGTAATACTCCTGCCTTGGCCTCCCAAAGTGCTAGGATCACAAACGTGAACCACTGCACTTGCACCCCCCCCCAGTATATTTTCTTTGCAATAATTACATATAATAAGCCATATATGGGATCATTATATTGTGTACATTATAAAAACATACATAAATTGGAAGTTCAAAAAAGTGAAGTAAAGCTGAAAAAAATATTGAAAAATATTATCTGTCTATGGTGATGACTTTATACAATCATCAGTTATCACAGGGCCCGAAGCACCTAGATGTCAAGGCCCACTGCTGATGATAGAGGACAGGAAACATCTTTCAAACAGTAATCTTGAGAATTTTGTTATTATTTGTGGCTCTTTTTAAGATCCGACTGTATGATCACTATTTTGCACCTATAATGTTCCTAATAAAGATCTTGTTATTCCTTTTTCCTATGAGTTGTGCTTTGTATTACTTTATTTTTTATTTTTGGTTGATGGTGTTTTTTAAGGCAGCCTTAAAACACTTGACCATAACAAATGATATGAGGGTTAATTTATTAAACTACATTAAATCTTAAAATCCATTTTACAGGACCTATCTAAATGAAGGAAGGTTGAGACATGCTAAAAGTGAATGACTGAGTGAGGTAGCCACCCATCCATCCTCACCAAATGCATACTTTCCCTTCAAGGAACCTCCCGTGGTGTGTGTGGCTGATTGAGGATGCTGACGCCAGCCATTGCATACCAAAGTTTAGTTAAGCTTAGTTTTCTTTATAGTTACATGTATGTAAATACACATATTGTTTTTTCCTTCTAAGTCTTACACACTGCCTCATTTGCTTATTCTATTTTGGAGACCACTAATTTAAATGGAATACTTTTCACGATTTATCTTAAAATGTCACCACCTGCAGAGGGAAGAAATGCATGTTCCTGAATAGTGGACAATTAGCTTTAAATGTCGCTCTTTAGTCTCTAAATTTTCTTTTGAAGTATTTTTGGTATGTTCTTAGGTAAAACAGCTTTGGTACCCATTCATTTATCAGTTTTTAAAGTACTGGTTTCAATTACTAACCATTTCTAAAATGGATGCCATGTATGTTTTCTGGCTTGGGCTGCCTCCTGGTATTTCCTTGTTATTTAAGCTTGAAACCAAGTTGAAGGACAATTTGGACCAAAGATAAAAGAGATCTCATTGAATGTGTTCAGGATATTTGAAAGTAAGCAGCTCTGTGATGATCGTTTTTGAAGACCTGGTGAACCCGACAAAATCTGTGACCTGACTAGGTCCCAAGAGACTTTGAACTAGGGACTTGGGGCCTTTCATTAAATGTTACTAGGAACAAGGGGAAAGAGAAGCCAGTGACAGCATTCTTGTTTTACCTTTGTTTCCAGGACCTCTCAGAGGTAAGAGAGGCTGGGGACACTTTCATTTTAAAAGTTAATTTCTTTTGACTGCAAAGAAAGATAAAGAAATGGCCAAATATAGTCATAAATTGTAATACATTTTAAGATAAAAAAGGAAACAACTTATATTTACATGACGCTAGAGATATATTTATTTTATAATTATTATATTTGCTTAATATCAGATTCCCTTCCCCTTACTTTCTAGAAAAAAAATTAACAGGAATTTGGTCCTCAGATCCCAGGGCATGAGTTACTCCGGGGGTGGTCTCTCAGAAGGCCACTTAAGCTGGATTATTCTAAAAACTTACAGTTCCCTGAGCTACGCCACTGATGGTTTGAGCACCTCTAACAACCATCAACTTCTTTGCTCAGAAACCAGTTTCCAGACACAATTCATAAAGCCTAGGAAATCAGGAATTTCTTTATCTTAGACCATATGAGGAGCTATTTTCTTATCCCACTATTTTAATATCCTGGGGGGATGGTCAGTAATCACAGTGCGTGTGATTCAAAGACATGTTTGTCACTTCATGCACCAAGCAAAGATCTATGAATACCAATTTGCTATTTTGTGATAGACTTATTGAATGCCCTTAGATTTGATGCAGGCTAGGGCAAGAAACGGACTCAAAGTGGTGCTATATTGTCTGAATATTTATCATCAGTGATCTGTGACTGTGTTGTTAGAGTTAGCAAAAAAAATACAAGACACCCAGTTACATTTGCGTATCAGATAAACAATAAATAATTTTTAGAACAAGTATGCCCCATGCAACATTTGAGGCACACTTACACTAAAAAATTTTCTTTGAAATTTAAATTTAACTAGGCATCTTGTATTTTATCTGGCCATCCTATCTGTATGCTTCAGGAAAAATATATTGTAACCATAATATCCTTCTAAAATCTCTAGCGTTGGCACTCAGTACTCTTCACACACTGTACAATATTTGATCAGTTTTTCATAGCAATTATTAAGACTCCTTAATAAAGAGATGGGTCTCTTACTGGAACTTTTCAACTTAAAAGACAGTAAAGAATGCATTTAACCCTAAATGGCTGAGTAATTATGAGCCCTTGTTTCTTCATACATAAAGGGCAAAAAAAAAATACATCTGTATGTAATTCTTGCTTGTTTAATATGGATCAACAATAATTGAGTTAAATGTAATCTCTCTCTCTCTCTCATATATATATATATATATACACACACACACATATACACATATATATCTCAAATAGTTATAAATAAATTATTATTAGTTGTATTGGTTTATTTCCAATGGTGAGAAACTGTATAGGCAGGAACAAATGATAACAAAGGGAGCAACTCCCGTGCATCTGAGACATAAGCCACAGTATGAGACTCAAGTGCCATGGGCGTTTTTTCTGCACACCTGTCTCCTAGGTGCTGTTACATATATTTCATCTCCTCTGAAATGTAAAACCACATGTATGAAATAAATATATTTTTTGAGACAAGGTCTCACTCTGTCACCCAGGTTGGAGTGCAGTGGCCTGATAATGGCTCACTGTAGCCTTGACCTTGTGGGCTCAGGTGATCCTCCTACCTCAGCCTCCTGAGTAGCTGGGACTACAGACATGCACCATACACCCCGATAATTTTTTGTATTTTTTGTAGAGATGAGGTTTCATCATGTTGCCCAGGCTAGTCTTGAACTCCTAGGCTCAAGCAATCCACCTATCTCAGCCTCCCAAAATGCTGGGATTACAGGTGTAAGCCACTGCCTCCAGCTAATAATTTGTTAAAATTTTAATGTGGTGTCAACATTAAAATTTTAAAGTGAGAGGAAAAAGAAAACCCATGAGAAAAAGTAAGCCAACAGTGCTCTTCAACAGGCTCTGTGAGAGGTTC
Source organism: Hylobates moloch (assembly GCF_009828535.3). NCBI lineage: Eukaryota > Metazoa > Chordata > Mammalia > Primates > Hylobatidae > Hylobates > Hylobates moloch. The sequence continues at coordinate 152,535,419 of NW_026652278.1, read as the reverse complement.
TGAGGAATAAGTCAAAATTAAAAGATAACATTTAATCAATTTCACAGAATTATGAAACTTAAATATAGGGGAAATTATTTAGACATTTGTAATCCCTCTCCTAATATCGTAGCTGCCTACCTGACTCAAGTGGTACATGTTTGCCTGAAGGCAGGCATTTAGATTCAATAGCTTCTAAGGTTCTGTCTTCCCTGGACTCTGGAGCTTTCAGGCTATCTAAAGACTTTATGATAGCTTTCCATAATGTAAGTTAGAATTTCTATGTCATCTTTGCTTTGGCAAAAAGAGGTTAAGCTAATTCACTGGCCCAATTACCCCCAAATCCCAGAGACACAATCCTGTGTTTATTTCTGTGACAAATGCTTTTCATGATTATGAACTTTTTAAAAGGACTTTCAAAATAAGACATCCAAAAATTTCCATTCATCTCTGCTCTGTGAAGTACTGTATTTCTCCAAACTAAAATGAGAAGTGAGTCTCTTGCCCTTTAGAAAAGGAAAATCAATCAGTAAGTAGAAGCTGATGCTGCAGACACAGTAAGTGTCTGCATTCACTATTTATGTAGCTTTCTTTATGAAGTGACAAAGAACTTTATGATATTATTTATAGTTTTCACTAGGGTAGCCTCATAATCAAAATATTTTATCTTCATGGCACTTTCTTCTTGAGGAATGACAGTTGAGAAACATTAGACTACCATGTCTGCTCAGGTACAACAGGTAGAATTCATGCTGCTGTCAGATTTAATAAATAGTACCCATCTACATGACTTTGACTGTTATTATTAAGGTTATGGACTCAAGTTCACAGGGTATGTTTCTGTTATTGAATCTGTCCATACATTCCTGGATAGTATTTCCTACATTCCACATATTTCTTATCTTTTCTCTAGCCCGATCCCAACCAATTGGCTCTAGTTAGTTTATTACCTCTCTTCCTCTTTCCACTATTATACATTCAATTATTTTGTAGATGAACTACCTCAAGAGCTGGAAACATTTCATAATTACTTCTCCTCCAGTGCTTGGCAAAGGGCGTGATGCGGAGTGGGTGCCAAATCTACATTTGTTGGATAATTTGTTTTTTCTTTTGAGATGGAGTCTCGCTCTTGTTGCCCAGACTGGAGTGCAATGGTGCTATCTCGGCTCACTGCAGCCTCTGCCTCCCAGGTTCAAGCGATTCTCCTGCCTCAGCCTCCTGAGTAGCTGGGATTACAGGCACCTGCCACCATGCCTGGCTAAATTTTGTTCTTTTAGTGGAGACGGGGTTTTGCCGCGTTGGCCAGGCTGGTCTTGAACTCCTAAACTCAAATAATCCGCCCGTCTCGGCCTCCCAAAGTGCTGGGATTACAGGCATGAGCCACCGTGCCTGTCCTTGTTGGATAATTTTATTCCCTGTACTTGAAAATATGAATTGAATTCTGTGTTTAAATGAGCACTTCGATGTGATGAGATCATGAATGGATGAAGCTATGGTAATTTCCAGCTCCCATGTCTTTTCTCTACTGTCATCTGTAATGATGCTGGTTTACCAGTCTTCTCAGACCTTTATCCCTATTCCTAATTTAATCCTCTTTAAAAGTACTTCTGTCTTCCTTAGGTGATTCCCTGAGTGTGGCATAATGGGCACTCAACTGACATGGCTATGAACACAATCCCTGGGGCAGGAGTTCGGGTGGAAACCCATGAGATATATGTCAAATATTTAAGTTTTAAATAAAGCTCATATATTTTTAAATAAATGTGCTCCATATGCTTTCATTGAAAAAAATAACCATGCAATAAATTATTTTTAGAAAGTATATAGCTATGTTTTTAAGTATAAATTGATAAAAATTTATGAATATGTTAATTACTGCTGTTAATATCTATGTCTTCATAATGGACCAACAATAGTTGGCAGAATCATGCAATAACACCTGCCTACTTCATATATTATTATATATGTATTCAAGAAAAGCTATTTTCTTTCTTTCACTTCAGCAAAATATTTAGTTACAATCAATATATTGCATAATTTTTATCTAGTAATAGTAATAATTTAAAGGATTAAAAGAATAATATATAATTGTATTAGAAATATAGAGAATTGAAATCTGTTTTCATAAGACTGTTTCCTAAAGCAAACATAAAATAATAAAAATTATATTTATATTACTTTTAAAGTTATTTTTCTAAATATTCAAATTTATTATAATTAAAAGGCAAATTATAAATTATACTTGAATATCAAAATTTGAAAGGAAAATTATTTTAAGAATAACATTTAAAAATTATTTTCTGAAAAGTTATTTAAATATCAGAAAATAATTTTGTAAAAATAAAAGTATTTTTAATTCTATATCTGGTTGCTAATGTGTTGATCAACATCAGGGTTCATGCATGTTATATCTCAACCTCTCTCTCTCTCTCTCTCTACATATGTATATAAATTTAAGAGTAAGAATAAGAATTTTTGAAAGTATTTAGTTAATAAAATTTTACATAGCAAATGCTTATATCATATAGAAATTTGTTAAATTTATAAATATATATTTGTGTAATTTATAAATTTGTGAATATAGCGAAACTTTTTCTTAGCCATCATGGGCAACTGTTACAAATGCTTGCTAATTAGACGTTACCTCAGGTATCATGAATTGGAACCTAAAGAAAGCAAAATTTCTGAATAGCTCCCATATTAAATCTTTCAATGTACGCAAGTTACATTGCCTTTTACCCTTAACTTTGGATTATAAAAGCTACACACACACACACACACACACACACACACACAGAGACGCCTCTAAATCCTTTCTCTAACAAATGATTTTTGAATTATCAAAGCACATATACTCATTGTATAAATTCAAACAACATATATGTAAAGTAAAATGTGACTTTTTTTCAGTAATCTTACCCCCTCCATAGTCCACTTTCCTAGTAATTATTGTTTGCAGTTTGATATAACACTTTTCAGATATTCGTATTAGTGTGTATGTAACACACAAGCATGTGTACACATACACAAACTATTTTCACTGTAGCAAATGATACTTTACATATAAGCCTTTGCAATTTGCTTTTCTCCTTAAAGAATATATCATGAGCACCTTTCCAGATTAGTACATAGAGGCCTCCTTCTTTGTTTATAATGTAAAATTGATTTATTTTTTATCCCATGAAGGATGTTTAGATTGTATTCACTTTTTTATGAATAAGTAATTTTGCCATGAAAGCTATAGTTATATAAATGTTATATAGAATTAGCTTGTATTAATAGGGACAGCTATACTAGTTGACAGCCATGCTGATGTTCTGAGCACCCTCAAACCCAGGAATTCCCTCTTATTGCCTCAGTTGCCCCAGTTTGTTCCCCAGGACACTGCATGCTTCCCCCCAATAGGCAATCTCTAGGACCTTTTTCCAATGTATGAAAGTTACACAAAATCTTAAGAAACCTTTCTCTTCATAGTGTCTCTTTCACGATTGCCTTAAAGATGAGTTTTCCTTCTAAAATTCAAGAAATCTAAAATTCTTTACTGTTCATGATTTAATTAATGATTCAATACTTAATATTGTTTTGCTGTGGGAGCTGGTTGCCCTTTGCTAGTTGTAATTTCTCAGAGGACAGATATTTTAGATGTCTGTGCATTACTCAGTGCTACACAAATGAAGCTTCTCACACTCATATCCAGGCCTAGTCCTGAACATTTCATGGGTGGAGAAGGGGCCTCCAGGTAGCATTCAGAATAAACTTACCTAATCACTCGCAATTGCGGGTACAAAATAATTACACTGTAATTGCTGGTACAAAAAAACTGACTTTGGATGATACACAGATAATGGTACCCATAATTTAGTTTTTAGTTCTACGTGAACCACAAACTACTGAAGATGGCTTATTTTGGTGGCTTAGGGAAAGAGTCCTTCAACTAGGTTAAGGGAGAGTCCGCTACGTTCCTTCTTACCATCCAAGAGAGAAATGGACTCAGCTACACTAGTGCTGCTGGATTTAAGGTCATGCACTCAGTTTTAGCCTAAACTCCAAAAGAACAAAGAGATGAGGCAGGGTTAAATCTGGAAAGGAACTGAGTGTTCCCCAAATCCTGAGTTAGAAAAGCCTTTCTGGCAGGACAAGATGCTGCACTTCTTTCAAATCCCTAAAACCCAGACAACCCAAAAGCAATACCTCTTTGATGGACTAGCAGGGCACAGATTCAGTCTACTGACTGTCTAAGCACAGATCAAAATCAGAACAATGACAGATTCATATGCATGAGCAAATATCCTTTTTATCATAGCAACGCCGTGTTCTGTTGCTTATCTCCACTGCTACTTACCTACCCTTTTTGGCTGCCCACCAGACTGAAAAAGCTAGTGTTATAGAGAAGCAAGCCAGTATTTGGAAAGTGTCTGTCAAAAGTGTGTGTAACTACAAGGCCCTTGGAATAATTCTTCCAAAGGAAGTTAAGAAGAAGCAATGCAAGTCAAGGGAGCAGAGGGCTCCTTGTTTCCTGGCAAAGTGGCTGAAAGGGGAATGTGAGAAACATAGGAAAGAAAACCTTCAGGTAGCTTGAGAAATGTCTCATGAATCCATGTTTGAAAGTGTGTGTTTGTCTTCCCCTCTCTCTATCCTCTGCTTTCACGTCCGTGTTTGCATGCTTACACCCCCACATAAAGGCCATGGGAAGAGATCTGGCTTCATTCTGAGTGTAACCAAGTCATTGGAGGGTGTTCAGCAGACATTACTTGATTTACACTTTTAAAAAGTCTTTGTGACCACTCCGTGAAAAATATACTTATAGGAGGACCAGAGTATGGGTGAGGAGATCCAAGATGGTAGCTGTGAAGGTGAGATGTGTCCAAGTTGTTACATATTTTGCATGTAAGCAGGAGAGTAGTAAACTGGGCAGAAGCAAGATGCGGAGAAGAAAGGTCAAGAGTTTATTTTTGGACATGGTAAGTAGAGATGTTGAATGGGGATTTGGAGATATTAATCTATAGATAAGGAAAGTAAAGAGATTAGGGTGATAAAATTTGAGAGTATCTGTGATTTTTCAGACAGGGAGAAAGTGTAGATCAGTGATTCTCAATACTATGTTCATTAGAAAAAAAAGAATAACAGTGCCCACACCCAAGTGCAAACTAATTGGATAAAAATGTCAAGGGTGGGACTGAGGCAGTGGTAATTTTTTCAGAGCTCTTCAGTTAATTCTGATGTGCAATGAGGGTTGAGAAACATTGTTGAAAAGAGAGAAGAAGACTAAACCCTGGACAGGTACAAAGAAAAAGATAAATGTTGAACATACTGAGATTAAATCACTGATACCTCTGTCACTTAGACATTTAATCAAGAACTTTTCAGTAGGGATGAAAATAACGATCTTGATATCACAAGTGATAACAGATCAAAGAAGCTTACAAATAATGCTGTCATTATCATTTATTCAGTACAATTCTGAACACGGTTTCCATATAGTTAAGTGTGGATAATAGCTATTATTCAGAAACCTGTGGAGATATAAGATTTGGGGACTACTTTCTACTTTCTAAAATTTCCAAAAATTAGGACTAATTAAATAATGTTGTAATACAATTACATTTATGATTGAATCCATAAGGTTATCTTTTTTGTTATGGCCTATTAATTATCATTATTATTAGCTTAACATTTTCTCTACATAGCCTTCTCAACTACCAATATTTCTTCTTATGGTTATTTGGAGAATTGGGCTAGTTAATTTCCTGACTTACTCAGTAAATTAATAAAAATATATTCTACACGCACATGCAAGATTGTAGAAAATCATCTGCAGTAGACTGTCAAAAAGCAAAAGACATTGCTTCGTTTTGTTATTTCAATACCCTTTTTCCTTTTTCGCCCTCCTTATTTTGGGCAATACCATCTATTTCCATGATCTCTAATATTGTTTCTATCCTGATGCCTACCAAATGTGTAACTGTATGCCTTACCTTGATCCTGTTTCATAAGAATACTTTAAACTGCCCTGTGAGCATATTTGTATGGAAAATTTAGTGGCATGTCACATTCTGCATACTTTATAGGGAAAACAGGCAGTTGTTTTAATAATCCAAATTAGAGTTGAAGACTGAATTAAGTCAGTAGTGGAAGTAGATGGAGGGAAGAAACAGGATTTGAGACACATTCGGAAGTCAATCTTTATAATCTGGTGGCTCACTAGAAATATTAGGAAGACATCAACTGAATGATATCCAAGTCTCTATTTTAGGAATCCGAGGGGATGGGAAGTCTAAAGAATAAATGGAAGTTTTAGAAGACAGAACAAGTTCTGAAGAGAAGTTGTATTTTAGACATAGTAATTCTACAATTTGTGCAGTATATTGAGGTGGATATAGTTGCAGTTGGCTATTGAAAATAAATTCTGAATTTGATGACATGGTTAAGGCTACATTTTAAAATGCGGAATTCAAATATCAATTTTTACTGTCTAGGGTTTGTCATGATATAATTTCTCTGAATATTTATTTTTAAAATAAAGAGATTGTGTCTACAAATCAAACAAGTGTTTTTTATTCCAACTCTAATATTTACTTTTCTTTATCTTTTCAATATATATGTCCTTATGTCCTTATGATTCTGTGTTCTCTAGTTCTCTCATTCTCTCTGCCTTAAATCTATTTTCTTCCTTTTTAAAAATATCAATTTATTACTCAGTCTTCAAAGGTTTGCTAAATTACCTCTCTTTGGTACCCCTGATCAGAATCAGTTAATCATTCCTCTCTAACCAGAGCAATTTTCTTCAAACTGTGTATTGAACAAATGGAATTAACCTGACCTTGTTGTATTATTGCATGAGAGTCGTAACAATTTCCAAAATACGAATTAGGGAGTTCACATCAGTAAAGATTTTGTATAGTTTGGTTTAAACATGGAAAAATTGATTCACTTTTCATACATTAGTGCCAATGATAAAGGGAAATAATAAAGATTCCAATCTTTTATGCAAAGCAGAAGAGAAAGTTCATGAGACCACTTTCCATTCTGTCACCAAGCAAGATAGGGCAAGTTGTGGAATTTGTGAGTTGTTCTCATAGCATGTTGTGGCAGAGAATGTAATTAAGGGAGTGGATTTTCTTTCATATTGAGATTTTAATCATCACCAATTTAAGGTTATTTCTGAAAGAAATTGTGACAGATTATTAAGATTTAGTATATTTTACTGCTGAGACTTGCTGAGTTGCCTTTTCACATCAGTGACCTTTTGGAATTAGAGTTTTTAAAAATCTAAAAATCACGGACCTCCCAGGGAATCACTTGCTTAGGTCACAAAACTATCTGAACACACTTAAGGGAAGATAAATTGAAGAAATTTTTTTTTTCAAAAAAGCATTACTGATGTGTTTAAAGAAATGTAGGCATCAAACTAAAATTCAACGTGTGTGTGGGGAGCTAAGGCAAATGAAAAATTGACCTAATTCTACAATCGTAAATTATCCTTAACTGACCAGAATTAAAGAAAATAGGGAATTATAGAGATGTTTTATAAACATGAAGTCAAAATTTTCAGAGATTCAGAAATTTCACTGCATATAAAAAGTACTCAAGTCCTTGTGGTTGAACAGCAAACCTCAGAGTGACAGTGTGTGGAAAATGTGCTTTTTTCCTATAAATTTTGATTTATTTCAAAGGAAACAGGGACCAACCTTTGCCTAAAAGAGGACAAAATATCCCAAAGGCAAGTAAGTAAAGTCCAGAAGTTTGCTGGGCATTTTAGTAATTCAGTGCTTCTATTTGTCTAAAAATATATCATTTTTCATAAACTTTTGCAAACTAAGCTTAAGTTTGCAAAACCCCAGAGATATAAAATTGCACAGAAAATATAGCTTGGCCCATAATGAACAAAATTTCCGATGATTATTTTATTAAATAACACATTTATCACTGAATATTTTCTGAACATGAGTTCATGTCTGGTATATGCCTGTAGCCACACAATTTTATATGAATAGTGTTGATTTAATTCTTAAGCTTGATTTTCTCTTGCTATGAAAATATGTTACCTTGACAGCTAGCAGGCTATCTAAGTAGACTTTTAAAAAATCAAGTGTGGGAGGAACCCATAATATAATATTCTAGCTTTGTGCCCCACTAATATAAATCTCAGTCACTTCAGTATCCCTTTGTTCCTGCCTCTTTTGGTCTTACAGTATTTGGTGTGTGAGCTGATACTCTGGAACTACCATACCTGATTTTACAGGTAATATATTCCAGTTCTTCTCCAGCTGACAAATTATCATAGACCTTAAACTTCTGAGTGTACTTCTGCCACGTGGCTGCCCAAACATCTCTAATAATCCAACAACTGAAAGGCTAATATCTGTTGCAGTTTGTGAGTTCCCGTGCCCCGCTGATTGTTAAATATTTGGGATATCATCCCGGTTGGTAACTATTGCTTTAGTGCCTCTATCTATCTCTTTTGCTAGACTAATACCTCTGTGAGAATTCAGCCTAGACTGTGTTTATGTTTACAGCTTTCCAATATCTTAGAGGAGAATGCTTATTAAATTAAATTTAATTCATTTAAATTCTTTAAAAAATAAGAGTTGAACTACTATTAGGATTTCATTACTGTCTAACCCAGCTAGCCTATAGAACATAAGGCTGAGGCAAGGCCTACATGCCAACATTTTCTTAGGGGTGCGATTCCAGAGAAGCACACATGAGGGTAAACGCATAAAAGTGGTGCATTACCTTTCTGCTTACAACTTCACAAGAAGACAGGACCAGTTGGCTTGGACAAAAAGGAGTCTCCAGGGAGAACATATAGAGGTTCTATGCCTCAGAACGGTCCAAGAACAGAAAGGAAGGGAAAGGAATTTTTTGTCATATTGTTTTTTTTATTTTCTGTCTCTCACTGATCTTAGTTTTCCACACTGGGCATTAATCTCCACACACTTCTGGATTGTGTAACCAAACCACTAAAAGCAGATGCTGGGGAAGCCAGGGCTCCTGTAAATTTACCATCAGGTAACACAGGGCTGTCTGAGCGGCTGCATCTCCCACCATCAGGAGCCTTGTGGACGCCATGCGGAGTCCAGCTCTGTCAAAAGCCTGACTCTTAAATGAGGCTGAGATAAACAGAGGCATTAGGAAATGAGGCAACAGCAGGGGAAACCAGAGGGCTCTGATGAGAGCAAATGGCCAAGGTTCAGGGGCTAAGGAAGTCTGGAGTGGCAGATAAATGAGAACCAGTACAATTTCTTTTTTTTTTCTTTTCTTTTTTTTTTTTTAATTATACTTTAGGGTTTTAGGGTACATGTGCACAATGTGCAGGTTTGTTACATATGTATCCATGTGCCATGTTGATTTCCTGCAGTACAATTTCTAAAAGACTTTCCATTTTGAATACTTAAACTTGGTCCTCTCTCCCCACAGCCTAATCAACAGTGCCAGTACACTGAGGTGTAAACTAGCTAGAGCAGAAGCTTAAAGGGAAACTACTTAGGCTCCAATTTTACCAGTCTGATGGAAAGAGAGAGATTGATCATTAGCTGAAGAAGAACCTTAAGAAATAGATTATTTTCCAGTTTGTAACAAAAAGTATGACTTCATCATTTTCATTATCTTTAAATGAATGTCAAAAAAAATCACAATACATGACTATACACATACACACACACACACACACACACACATACACATGCACACACACTAGTATTCTGACGAATACCTTGAAAGTAAAATATGAATTTTTGGTTTGGTAAAAACACTTCTCTTTGAATGCAGGTAACTCTTAGTTGACCATGTTTATCTTTTACTTAAAGATACAGCATTTCTACAAAATAATCTCTTCCAAAGTAAAAGAAGTTACTACCACACCACTTATTTATTGTAGAAAAGATAAGCATGATTTTCAGATTTCTCACATGAGATTATTCTTTGCTGACAGCTTTTAGCTTCAACTCTCCAAAGAATCTACTTTCATCTTTTTTTGTGAGTACAGATTGACCATGGGTTCTTTGGCATGCTGTCCTATTCAAGCGTTGTCTTCACCTTCCCTTTGGGCAGGCAATCTACTTAGTTTCACTTCAAGGTGATACACATGCTCAGATAGCCCCAGAACACATGCACATTACAGAGACAAAAGGGCTGGCCAATGCAATGCAGGCTACCTCTAGTTATTCTGAATTAGAATTAAATGTCACTTATACTCACATACTTAGAATTTAGTTCCACTAACTGTGTCTAGTAAAATATGCAACTTTATCTACTGTTTCATTTATTGTATTAGTAGTTTTAATTTTTTTCTCTTAAGCTTCTTCAATTTAAATACTTGAAGCTACATCTTGACTAACTTAATAACAAACTCCAGTATAAAATATCTTTCACTGACAAATAAAACTCAATTGTTTTGGACATTATAGGTCATGAAATTATTAATTGTAATAAAGAATCTAAAACAAATTTTCTTGGCATTTGATTTTGGATGACTCATTAACTAGGAATCCCTGGGATCAAATATTAACAAATGAAGATGTATTTTAATGTTCATAATTGCCTAATAAGATAAGTGTATAATTACATAATAAAATAATAAGCATATAATTTTCATATGATATAAATACAGTTATCAAATTCACATCCTGTAACCATTATTTTTTATGTCTGGTATCATAGAGTCATATACATATATTTTAACATAATAAAATGTGATGTATTTATTTTAAGATTTGTGGGTCTTTCTGCAAGTGAATTCTGTCTTGTATTCTACCTTTCACTTTTCTATACTTTTTATTATGAAGTTCTCTAGAAGGCAAAGACTTGTATATAAAGTTCTCTGAGTGAGCCCCACACAGCACCCTTAGTGAGAGGGTACTTAATAAGTAGAGTTTGGTATTGGTATAGATGGTATTAGGCATAACACAAGCTAAATGTTAATCTCAGTGTTGTACTATACTGAGACTACTGGGTTGTTTCTCCAATTAGACCTTGCATTAAATACCCTGTGCCAGATCATGTAAAAAGCAATGCTGTTTTGTGCTGACTCTTCGGATATGAATGTGAAATGAGTATCATATTATAACACAAAAGAAAAATAACTTTTCTGTCTCTCACATATGAAAGATGATGATTTATGTTTTATTTACTACTTTGCTTGGTTTCTAGCTATTTTTATCTTAGTTTTGCTTTTATTATTGTTTTTATTTGACACATAATTATTGTACATATTAGTGGTGTACAGAATGATATTTTGATACCTGTATACAATGTATAATAAGTCAGGGTAATAATTATATTCATCACCTCAAATATTTATCATTTCTTGCTGTTGGGAACATACGAAATTGTTCTTTATAGCCATTTGAAAATATATGATAAAGTACTGTTAATTGTAGTCACCCTATAGTGCTATAGAACACTAAAACTGATTCCTTAATCTAGCTGTAATTTTGTATTCATTAACCAACTTCTGGCAACGCTCTTCCCTCCACACTTCCCTGCCTCTGGCAACCACTATTCTACTCTCTCTTTCTATGAGATCGACTTTTTTAGCTTTCACATATGAGTGAAAACATGTGGTATTTGTCTTTCCGTGCTGGCTTATTTCACCTAACATAATGTCCTCCAGGCTTATCCATGTTTTCACGAATGACAGGATTTTATTCTTTTTTAAGCCATCCTAATCTTTCTCTAAGCTACAACAGAAAAAGCAGCATCTCTAGACTGACAGTTTCCCTGAATTCATCCCACTTTGCTTTACAATCACATCAGGTAAATGTGATAGCAATTAGGAAAGAAATGTGCACTCCAGAATCTTTTTTATATACATTAATTTTAAATGATGTGTCTTTTCTGTGGTATATAAACATAATTCATAATACGCCAACAAACCAAACAAAAAACTTGTGTATTCGGCAGAAATACTATATATTTCCTCTTATTTGTCCATATCTTAAATGTATTTGGACAAAAACAAGAGTAATGGAAAAATAGGGTCAGTTTGAGAGATAAGACTTTTGAAATGGAAAATATTTTTCAGACACATCTTAATTACAGTAATTTAGAGCAATTAGACACTTTAAATATAATACAGAAAATTTAAAAAAATTTAATGTAGAGAAATGAAAAATAATTTTTCTATTATGAGTCATTTTTTCCTTTACATTATTATACTTGAAGTACACAGAAATCCTGTTTAGCCAGAAAACCAGCCATTAAACTATGTGAAGTGGCACATATTGGAGTTTTGACTTCGTAATTAAATTGAGTGTCAGATTTTTAGAACAAGACCAATATTTAACTATGTTCATTTCTTAGGCTTTATATTTCTCTCATATTCAAAGGCAGTCTCAGGAGAGTTCACTATTTTGAAAGATGCCGATCTTCAATATTATTTCCACCAATCCACTTACATGTTGACTCAGATATAAGCTTGAGATTTTGATGCACACGGGGTCATGGACAATATATTAATGACAAGAGAGTGTCCATTTTCAGTAGTATGAAATGTGGTCAAACTATTATATAAATTTGACCTAAGTTTTGAGGAGATTCATAAATATAGCTATGAACTCCATGTAATATAGAATAGTCTATATTATTTAATTGCCTTAGTGTTTTCTAGTCTTAAAAAAAGTAGACTTTTATAATGTCCTTTAAGAGGTAAACTGCTTGGAAAGGTTCTCTTGTATCAGCAGTTTTCTATTTCCATTGGGTTGTCTGACAGATAATATAGAAAGACTTTTCAACAGTAGCATCATATAATTTGTATTTTTATTTGATTCTGAATTTTGGGGTCAAAAAAAGCAAGACATTAATGGTTCTGAGGCAGATTTTACACCTGTTCTGGAATTGCGGTCTCTCAGGTCGGGGCTTCATTTATGCAGCCTACTGGATGTGCAAAATTGAGTCTGCTCATCATATGAGCAAATCTGTTGGATTGCCCTTGTTGTTGGGATTTACCACTGCCAAAGGTCATGGAGCATCTCTGTGACAAATTTCCTAAAGAACAGCCTTCTGTTTATACCTAGCTTCTCAGAAGCCATAGTTAAGCTTGCATAAATGTCCGAGTTATCACAGAACTAGATTACGCTTGGGGAAATAAAGCGTGACACCTAAATGTTACCAAACTCACTCACGTCATCTTTGAACTACACATGCATTCCTGGCTTTTTCTAACTTCTCTAGAGATCTTTTTGGGGGGGGGTTGGGGGAGAGCATGTCTAGTAGAACCTTACTTATTCTAGGCTATTGTTTGAAGGTTTATACTTTTTATGTGTATTATGAATTAAATTTAAAGAGACTGTTAGACATATTGTAAATGGTCTATTAAATATTAGTGAAAATAGTGCCATCAGGAATACTGCAGGAAAACATGTGTCATGTTATAGCTTCCTGCCTATTTCACATGGCCTTATTCATCTTTTTTGAAAAAAAAACAATTCCTGAAGTTGGACACGACTTGCTTGTCACCACACAGGCAGTCTTTGGAATGATATAATGTCCAGCAAAGTCTCTTTTTATTTTATCGTGTCAAACAACAATTTTTTTAATCACCAGTTCAACTTTTGTCTCCACAGTGAAACAGAATATATTTTAAATGTCAAACTTATCTTCAGACGGATCTTCACAGATGCTGTTTTAAAAGTTACTATTCACATATCCAAATTTAGGTCTCATGGGATCGGCTCCAAAGTACACATTTGTATGTATGGGTATATATAGATATATGTACATAAATACATACATTTGTGAAATGATGAAATTGCACAGCAAAATTAGAACTCTTTTAAAGCTCCTAATGTTTGATGTATTCAAATTATGTTTTATTTTTCTCTTTTAGAATCAACTGTTGAATATTTTCCACAATATATCATATATTTACGAGTTTGGTGCCAACATTCTATTTGTATTTAAAGAAATTTGCAGTTTTTGTCATACCCTCACAAGTGAACTTCTCTTTGTATGATTTTCATTTTAATTTATATTTTATAGTATTCTCATATATTTTTCATGTAGACAGCAAAATAGTATTCATCACTGGGTCATAAATTTTTCTCATTAATTTATGAAAAACTTTCTTTATTTTGATACTATTTTTCCTATTTTGATATTGATATTTGAATGTTGAACATTATTGAGTGCTAAGATCTGTTCTTGGTCATGGAGATATAACAGACCCATTTGAAATTGCCCCCATCCATTTCTTGGAGTACTCTCAGAGCAGGTGGGGAGGCAGACAATTAATAACTAATAGTAATGCAATGCAAAAGGCCCTCTGGTAATGGAATAAACAAACTACCAAGTTCACATAGATGGGGAAACAGGTAAGTAACCAGGCAAAATATTGCTGAGTTACTGATGAAGTATTCTAGTGTAGATAGCATGTCCACAAGTGTGAGAGTATGAGGCAGGGAGAGAAATAACGGGGAAATGAATACAGAAGAGGAGACTACTCACCAGAAGAATAAGCTTCTCAGGAAAAAAAAAGGAAATTGATGAAAGTTGATATAGCTATTATCACTTTGAATTTTGGATGTTTGTTTATAATCAATTAAATTGTGATATTTTCAACTTAAATACTAGTGAATATCTATATTAATATGCTTGGAATTTGAACAAAGTAATTTCTGGGAATGGCAAAGTATAGTGTGTGGCAAATTAGCCTACTGCAAAAAAAAGAAAGCCTTGGTAGTCAGTATCTGAGTCATTATTCAGGTAAAGTGTCCCTGAAGAAAGGGGACCGAGTATACAATGGCATATTCATTATATTTCTACCATTTGAATTCATTCGAATTAGATTATATATAATAAGTTTATTATTAAAATAAGTAAATTCTACTATATTATGGATATATGTGTCCAATTAACTTCATATATGGAAGGAAATCCACAGATAAGCCTCCATATATTTAGTGTTGCCAAATTTATATTTATTGTCATTATCACCAGTTATCTAACAAAGAAATTAGATGGTAAGACTAACTGATAATACATTAGTACACTATCTCTTTTTGTCTTCATTTTATGTAAATATCATAGTTTAAAAAAATAGATGAAGAAGGAAGAGGGGGATTTTATGTTGGGTGTCTCAGACCACAACTGATAGTTTATGCTTATGAGGTG
This sequence comes from Hylobates moloch, assembly GCF_009828535.3. Classification (NCBI taxonomy): domain Eukaryota; kingdom Metazoa; phylum Chordata; class Mammalia; order Primates; family Hylobatidae; genus Hylobates; species Hylobates moloch. Next base: position 152,520,329 of record NW_026652278.1, on the reverse strand, counting down.
ACTCATGGCGAGTCCCTAGGTGGTTTACACTAATGAGATGACTTAGGATAAAGTCTAGCCGTGCCAGAAAGACTAACCATGTGATTAGAAATTTGAGTCATGTGATATCAGCCTAATCTCCAGGCAATTTAGGGGGCCTGGAGACTGAGTCATGTTGGCAATGATTCAATCATGTCTAGTAAGACACCAATAAAAATATAGGCACCAAAACTCAGGTGAGCTTCCCTGGCTGGCAGTACTTTTTGGTCATTGTGATACTTCATTGTTGGAAGAGTAACATGTCCTCAAGGACTGTAGTAGTTGCACTATTGAAAGGCTTCCAGACTTCTCCTTATATCTTTTCTTTGGGTAGTTCTAACTTGATTCCTTTTGCTATAAAACTGTAATTTAAAGTACTGTGCTTTCCTGAGTTCTATGAATTGGTCTAGTGAATTATTAAAACTCAGAGTGCTGTGGGAACTCCAATTTTATAGCCAGCTGGTTAGAAGTGAGTGTGGCCATGGGGACCCCTGGGCTTCTGGCTGGTATTTAAAGTGAAGGTGAGAATTTTGCCCTTAACTTTTCGTTTGACTACCTCTGGGTAAATCGTTACCTAGACATGTATTGACTTATCTACTGTTATGTAATTGATATTTGAATAATATATAATTCATAATATTATGTATATTATATAAACTACTACAGTCCTATTATATGTATATAACTACAGTGTTATAATCAGAACACCTAATTCCATATAGTCTCTTTTCCCAACTTGTATGCTATTTTTTCGGTATTTTCATTCTACATGTATATTTTGAAACCCGAAATAAATTACTGTTTTATGTAAAAAAGAATTCTTTGACTCTTGGTATATAATACAGTTTAGAAATATATTTATCTGAGTGTAGTTTTTATAATTTCTAAAATAATTTTGAGACAACTATATAGATTTTTGGAATAGTTAAAAATAGGTAAAAAAGTTGAATACCGATGGCTAATGATGTTCAGACATTAAAACATGCTCAAGATTACACTAAGTAAGTAAACATAAATACTAGAGACATTAAAAAAATTAAATGATGTTGTTAATTGATTTCTGAGTTCCCTAGAGACCAAAGTCAAGAAGAAGATATGTAACTCTTTTAGAAGAGTTACAGTGTCAAAAGATAAAAATATCTCTTTGGTTCTAAGAAATTTAGTAGAAATTTCAGCTGTTAATATGGGAAAGGAAATAAATGGAGATCCATATTACCTTAATATGGGCAGAGACAGAAGAAAAATTGTACATGACATTTTTTAATCTTTAGAGTTTTGCAAAATTTATCAGAAAAAAACTATATTCATATAAATGATAAAAATCCCCAAAATAAACCTAGACATTCAGGCAAGCATTTAGTTACATTTTCATATGTTAATTATTTAGATTTTATATTCTATTAAATAATAAAACACCCCAACCCCAGCTGTTGTGCTTTTAAGTGAAACAATAAAATGTATGTAAAATATTTATATTAAATATTCACTCATGCCTATCTGTTACAAAGCCGTAGATCTTTCATACACATTTTATAGGTAATGAGTGATGCAATTTTCTTGAAATCAACTCAAAGAGCATGACAGAAATAAAACTGATCTTCCTAGAAGCCATTTTTTCAAGCTCCACGTGGCTAGTAAAAACTGTATTTTAGAAATTTTTTTGCAAAATATGTAATCATTCCAATGGCTTTTAAGATGCAGGCCATAAATCCCTGGGATGGATTACAAAGTTATTACAATCAGAACTTAAATCCACATGGCAATATAGTTTCTTAATAAATCTATGTGAAAAAAATAAACTTACTATTATGTCAAGTATCCTTGCTAAACTTATTGTATTCAAAAGATGTTTCACACTGGAAAAAGCTGTAAACCCATATTTTACTCAGACACCTTTAAGTGTATTCATAAAGGGCTACTCAAGAAACCCAAGCTTCCTTTTCTTTACCCTTCTTATACACTCCTAGTTTCATGCCTTTGAGAAACAGAATCTTGAGAAAGTGTGTATGTCTGATACACATAGCAAAACATATTCTTAAAGCATTGCTTTAAATTCTATGAATTTTATTTTCATACCAAATTCCCTTATTTAAAGAGAGATGGGAGTGGAACCTGGCTTATTTTAAGTCCAGAGGTGATTACTTTTGAGAAATGAAACAACTTTTATTTAACTATTTAGTCCTAAATCAGTGATATATGTTTTTCTTCCAGTCTCCCATAGTTATTTATTTTTCTTAAGAAGGTAAAAAATAACTCCACTCAAAATTTCTGACTTTATCTGTTATCTTTCCTTACAATAAATTCCTAAACCATATAATTTGGAACAATTTGTTAGTGTTATTAAATCATCAATTAGCCTTTGGACACACAAACTTTTCTACAGGTTATTGCTTAGAACTGTATATTGAAATAAGATGTAGTTTTCACAGACCTGACAATATAATTCACATTTTTTAAATAATATTTTTTAAATTTTAGAAAACTGCAAACCTATTACAAGGAGTTGCCATATACTCTACACCCAATTTCTCCTATTGTTAACATCTTACTGTGATATGGTACATATTTATTACAATTAGTGAATCAATATTAATATGTTATTATTAACCAAAGTGCAAACTTCATATTTTCTTCATTTTATCCCATTTTTTAGCAGCATTCCATGCAGGTTGCATTCCACTTAGTTTTCAGGACTCCTCGGTTCCACTTATAGCTGTAACAGTTTCTTAGACTTTCCTTGTTTTTCATGTCCTTGACAGTTTTGAGGATTATTGATCAGGTTTGTTGTAGAATGTTCCTCAATTGAGATTGTTCTGATTTTTTTTTCTGATGATTAGACTGGAGTTATGTGTTTTTAAGAGGGAAATTGTAGAGGTAAAGTACCATTTCCAACACATCTTAAGTCAATACATCATTTTGATTACCTGGCTAAGGTATGTTTTTCAGGTTTCTCTACTATAAAGTTATTTTTCTCTCTTTTCATATTGTACTCTTCGGAAGGCAGTTTCTATGTACAGTTCACAATGGTGTGGTGTGGGAGATTATGTTCCTCCTCCACTTTTGAGCAGAGAAATGACAGTTCTGCACAAGAGATTGTCTTTCTCCTCCATTTATTTCTTTATTCAATCATTCATTATATCAGTATAGACTCGTGGATGTTTATATTATACTTTGGGTCATAATCTGTTACTACTTTATTTTGTTGCTCAAATTGTGTCAGCTTTGGTCATTGTGGAGCTATTTTGTTTAGCTACTGTGTCTCTTTAATACATGCCCCAAATTGTGTTTGGTTCGTGTCTTGTTTTGTCTTGTTTTTAAGCATTTCCTTACTTTCTAGCGCTACACGTTTCTCCAGGCTCATCTTGTATTTTTCCTACCCTAGCCCCAGAATCAGCCATTTATTAAAGCAGCCCTGGTTCCTTTTACTGGAGAATAATATTAAAAACCAAAATTGGGGCACTGGACATATTTGTTACTACTAAGGGTATCATTGTTTCCAGGACCCATCAAGTGACAGAGCAGTGAGATATATGAATGTATACTACCCTAAGTGTATACACGTGCTATGTAATCACATTTATCCATATTAAACTAAACATGAGTTCATATTAATGTCTCCAACTCCGACCCATTATTACATGGCATATGCTTTTCCACTCGCTTATCTGCAACCTCCCACTCCAACAATTAAAAACCTGATCATCTACTATCTGCCAAACCTCTATCTAATTGTTCAGTTCTCATATGCATTTATGGCACTGTCAGAGTTGTTAAGTCATACCTCCACAGGGGACCATGTTATGAACTAGATAGAGCACAGTGCTTATGCACAATATATTTTGCCTTTAACCTTTCAGACTGCACTCCTTTCTAAAGGTACTTAGCTTAGGTCAGCACATTTTCCCTCACCATCTTCAGTGAGGTGGTTCTATAATTTGTAATATACGTAGATTGTATTTTTCACAACCTGCTTTCCATCCTGGGATCCCTGAACTCAAAATGATGTGTTTTAATTTTCATACATTAAGGTTTACACTTTGCGCTGTGAGGTTCTATAAGATTTTCACAAATGCATAGGGTAACATATCCACCACTAAAGCGTCATACAAAATAGTTTCACTGCCCTCCACTGATCATTTTACTGCTGCTATAGCATTATCTTTTCTAGAATGCTATATAATTGGAATCATACAGAAAGTAGCCCTGTTCAGTTTGGCTTTTTTAATGTAGCAATATGCATTTAATATTTATTCATGCCTTTTTATAGTTTGATAGGTAATTTCCTTTAATTACTGAATAATATGATATTGTATGAATGTACCACAATTTGTTTATCCATTCACCTATTGAAGGGCATGTTTGTTGCTTCCAGTTTTTGGTGATTACGAATAAAACTGCTATAAGCATGTATGTGCATGTTTTCATGAGACATAAATTTTAAAAATCAGTTGGGTAAATAGCTATAAGTGCAGTTGCTGGATTGTATGATAAGATTATGTTTAACTTCATTAGTAAACTACCGAATTGTCTTCTAAGATGGCTGTACTATTTTGTATTCCCACAAGCAATGGAAAAGAATACCTGTTGCTTGGCATCCTTGTCAGTATTTGGTATTATCAATTAGTTGCATTTTAGCCACTCTAATAGGTATGTAGTGGCATCTCGTTGTTTTAATTTGCAATTCCTTAATGACATAAAATGTTGAGCATATTTTCATATGCTTGGTATCCATCTGTATATCTTCTTTATTGAAATGTCTGTTCAGATCATTTGCTTATTTTTATTGGATACTTCACTTTCTAATCGTTGAGTTTTAAGAGTTCTTTGTATGTTTGGAATACAAGTCCTTTATTCAACATGCATTTTGCAAATATTTTTCCCAGTCTGTGGCTTGTCTTTTAATTCTCTTAAGACTCTTTCATAAAGTATAAGTTTATAATTGTAATAAATTCCAATTTATCAACATTCTTTCTTTCATGAATCATGATTTTAGTGTTGTATCTACCACCTCATTGCTAAACCCAAGGTCACCCACATTTTCTGTTTCTTTGTAGAGGTTTACAGTTTTGCATTTACATTTAAGTTTATGATTCATTTTTAGTTAATTTTTATGAAAAGTATGGGATCTGTGTCTAGAGTCATTTTTTTGCATATGAATGTCCAATTGTTCCAGAACCATTGATTGAAAAGATTAGTCTTTCTCTTGAATTGATTTTGGTCCTTCTTCAAAGATGAGTTGACTCTATTCATGAGTCTATTTCTAAAATCTCTATTATGTTTTATTGTCTTATGTATTTACTTTTTTTCCAACACCACACTGCCTTGATTACTGTAACTTTATAGTAAATTTTGGAACTGGATGGTGTGAGTTCTCCAACTTTGTTTTCCTTCAGTATTGTGTTGACTAGTGTAGGTATTTTGCCTTTCTACGTAAACTTTAGAATAAGTGTATCACTATCTATAAAATACCTTTCTAGGATTTTGATTCAGATTGCATGAAATGTATAGCTCAAGTTGGGAAGAATTAATATGTTTACAATGTTGAGTCTTCCCATCCATGAACACAGAATGTCTCGCTATTATTTATATATAAATAATATTTTTATATAAATCCTGTAAAATTGTTATATTTATACCTAGATAATATTTGATGCTGTTAAAAGTATTAATTTATTAATTTCAAATTTCAATTGTGCATTGATTGTATATAGGTATACAGGAAAGATATACAGGAAAGCAGTTGACTTTGCATATTAACCTTGTGTCCTAAAACACTTCTTCTGCTCTATTATCTCTTTTTTCTTCTTCTAGTATTCTGGTTATATATATGTTACAAATTTAAAAATTATACCACACTTCTTGGATGTTCTGCATTTTCTTTTCTCCATTCTTTGTTCTCTTTGCATTTCATTTCTGAAGTTTCTTTGTCGTCAAGCTCATTGACACCTTTCTTGGGCACTTCCAGACTACTGATGAGCCCACCAAAGGTATTCTTCATTTTCGTTACAATGTTTTGGTTTCTAGCCATTTGTGGATACTTTCTTAGAGCTTCCTTCTCTCAGCTAACATTCCCCATTTGTTCCTGATGTTGTCTCCTTTTTCCAATATAGTCCTTAATATATTAATCATAGATATTTTAAATTCCTTGACCTATTATCTGTGTCATATTTGATTTGGTTCCAGTGCTTTTTTTATATGTTCACTGTTTTTGCCTGCTTTCTAGCATACTTCGTAATTTTTTGTTGTTGTAGAAAGCCAAACATGATACATCAGGCAATAGAAATTGAGGTAGTGGGAGTTTCTGTGTTATTCCGGCTAGAAGTTGGACTGTATTTAATGTTTACTGTAGCTATAGAATTCTTGTAGTGCCCTACCATTTGTCTATCCTGTTGCCTTTGGGCTCCCCAAGTACTCCTCCACAAAGAGATCGTGCATCTTGCAGTTCTTTAAGCTATACAACACTGTTTTACCTTAAGCCTTGTTCGTATCATGGTAAGTTACAGTAGAGGGGAAGTATTCTGTAATTTTATGATTCAATCAAAGTCTTAGTGAGCCTGTATTTCTGGGCTGTGGCCTTCACAAGTGTTTTTTAGCTTCCCTCCCCACCAAAGGCAGGGCAGAAAGAGTAGAAAAGCCTGGAGTGGAAGAAATGCCCTTTAATCTGATGGGATAGTAAACCTCTGCAAGATATTTTCCCTTGGAGAATAAGTCTTTTTTATAAGACTGTTCGGGAGTATTTCACGGTGTTTGCTTGTCCTCTTCCCCTGCTAGTACCACCGTTGTATCTTTCTCAGATACTCTCATGAAATATAGATAAGTTGTCTAGCAGTAAAACCCAGGAAAGTGTAGAGTCCGCACTAATAATGCAGCCTTCTGGAAGTTCTCACTTTCAATCTAATCCCTACTGTGTCTCCAATAATATATCGAAGATACAGCTTAAGAATTTCTACCCGGTTAGGGCTCCATCAACTTCTCTCCATGTATTCTGAAATCGACCATAATTGTCTATAGTTTCCTCTCCATATTTTTGGGGTGGTTGCTTGTTTTGCAACTTCAATTCCCTAATGGGTCCAAGAAAAATTATTTTCAGGTTTTATGCAGCTTTCTCATTTTATAAGAATGGGAGTGATGATTTCCAAACTCTTTACATGTCATAGCTTAAACTAGAAGTCTCTACATTTCATTTTTATGTCTACAAGATTGGCCCAAGCAGTGTGCTGAATTCCACACTAGCACAGTCAATTCCATAAGGAAGGTTTTCAGTCATCACTTGAGAACACCAACTGCCCCATCTCTGGGTGTAACTATTTATGCGGTAGTTTCATTCTCTCTTTGGGGTCACTTACATCTCTTAGTATAATTAGGATTGGAAGGGTCACTATTGTTATAGTTTCTCCAAAGTTACCTACCTAGAAGCCTCTCCTTCCTGTTCCTGAGGATCTCCAGGACAGTGGCTCATATTGCTACCAGTACTCTCTTTTCAAAAAGCTTTTCTTGGCCAGGCGGGGTGGCTTACGCCTGTAATCCCAGCACTTTGGGAAGCCGAAGCAGGTGGATCACCTGAGGTTAGGAATTCAAGACCAGCCTGGCCAACATGGCGAGACCCTGTCTCTACTAAAAATCCAAAAAATTAGCCAGGCTTCATGGTGGGCACCTGTAATCCCAGCAACTTGGGAGGCTGAGGCAGGAGAACCGCTTGAACCTGGGAGGCAGAGGTTGCAGTGAGCCGAGATCACGCCATTGCACTCCAGCTGGGGAACAAGAACTCCATTTCAAAAAAAAAAAGCTTTTCTCTCTGGACTGCCTCAATATAGGAGAGAATTACAGCCCTACTTCCTTGTATTGTGCCATTTCTTCATTCACCATCATGCCACCTCACAAGGTGAGGGTAGCTTATCTGAATTCATAGAGAGTTTAATGGTTTTAAAAGTAATTGCAAGGTAGAGGCAAAATTTTTTAAAAGAAATCTGTATACTAAATATATATTTCAGATAGTCTAAGCTAAAAGCACCAAAGAATTTAAGCCTTCATTACAAGTCATGATTATTCAGAAAAGAACTCCTCTTTACCTTCTTATTCATCGTATCATCAACAATTACTTATTGGATTCTATTTCAGTTGCTCTTCCACATCCTAGAATACAACTATGAACCTCTCCCTCCATTTGAGACACCTAACATCCTACTCACAGAAATTAAAAAGACCCCCAGGACACATCTCCAGTATATAGCAATAAATTTATCATATACAGTAATCTGTTCTTGCAGAATTCAACCCAAGCAAGAAGTCCTTAGCGGTCATTGGAACCCCAAGTCTGTAGGAACAATTCACGTGTGAGGACTGTGTGTGAGCACGTGAAAACATCCACTCAGAGGTCCACAGCAGCAGCAAATGTGAGTGATAGGCATGAATGTTAGAGTTTTCTCAATATATAGTGAGTCACTCTTGGAACACACACAGGCTCACACATTTTCACTTCTCTAATTGCAAGTTGTTCCTTTCATAATGGAAACTGAACATTATTATTATTTAGGTGATGGGCTAATAGTTGAGACATGCTTCTTAATGACACATTAGCTAAATAAATACATAAAATCTCTAAAATTTTCCGTTGAACAGCCTTCACATTCTTACACAAGACCATTCTCAAGTCTCAAATTTGAGAATGGGGAAGGTGGGCACTTTCTCAGTTCTATGCATGTGGTGAAGAGAGGGAGCATTTAGCTCAGTCATAACTACACAACTAGATAAGATATGGAATGGGCAAATTTGAAGAAGGAAATAGTTGAGGAGACAGAGAGATAAATAGAGGTAGGCAACTGCATTTTCCTGTGGCAAACAAATCTCTGAGTTTAAGATGAAATTACATTAGCCTTGGGGTAAAATAAAGTGAGTAGAATAAGCTTCACTTGGAGAAATCAGCCCAGCAGGGCTGCCAGGTTGTACAATTCTAGGCATACCATGCTCATGGTGTTTAATGTGAAAAGCATTCCTTGGAGTACAGTGCCATTTACATAGATTGCAATGTGGATGATGCTCCGCTGAAGTTGTGCAACACAGCTTGTAGTGACAGAAGCCTTTAGAATAGTAACAATTTTAACTTTCATGTAAATTACTTGTAATTGTTACTTTCTCTGGAAAGTCTTCCAAAATCAGCCATCCCCTGCATCTGATGCTAAGTTGAATGTCTTTTTTTAACGTTTTCGTAGTGCGCAGTGTACTGCTATCATAGCTCTTATCACACCGTCTTACAAAAATTGGGTTACTTCTCTGTTTCCCCTCCTAATTGTAAGCTCTGGGTCTTTTCTCTCTCTGCACCAAAGGTTCCAAGCACGGTGTCTGGAACAAAGAAAATGTTCAGTAGATGTTTCCTGAATTAAAAGTAAATTATTCTCCATAAAATACACCCAATTGCTTTGCATTTATTCCTAATATTAATTTGTTGTCAATGTAGTTTGCAGAGAATGCACTATGCTGCTGTTTATTAAATTAAATATCTGCTTGAAGTAGCATATTAAAAATTAAGCTTAGTTAAATCTCAATTTCCTGTGATCATTATATAAGTTGCTCATTGCTGCATCTCATATTAGCTTGGTTCAATGACTAGATGGCAATTAACATGAGTGCTTAATGACCACTTTCCTATTTTGATATATTACTAATGATACTTACATTTTAAAGTGCTTTGGGGTTAATTATAAATGCTTATAATTTGCCTACCCTTCTGGCTGACAGCACATTCTTACACCTAAAAATATGATGAGTACTCCAGACCTGTGTAGCAAGAAGGCTGGTCTACAGAGGCTCAGCAATCAGCATTTCAATTCTTCAGTTCTCTCAACTCATCTCAACTATTTTTAGAATCTATATTGTAGCATCGATAATGCAAAAAAGAAAATATTTTTGAAATGTGATCCAAACTTTAAGTGTTTTGTGATAACAGAAAAGAACATATTGTTATTCGGCAATTATAACACTCCCTTACCAACAGGGATTTAAGGGGTAAGGCAATGGTCTCTCCTTGTTTTTTTTTTTTTTCTCTCTCTCTCCCTTCTGATTTGCACCTATACTCATGCTGCTTCTTTTGAGACTATTTATTTATTTATTTATTTTTCGAGACAGAGTCCTCTTCTGTCGCCCAGGCTGGAGTGCAGTGGCGCCATCTCAGCTCACTACAACCTCCTCCCAGGTTCAAGCAATTCTCCTGCCCCAGCCTCCGAAGTACTAGCTGAGACTACAGGCACATGCCACCACGCCCGGCTAATTTTTTGTATTTTTAGTAGAGACAGGGTTTCACCATGTTGGCCAGGCTGATCTTGAACCCCTGAGCTCAAGTGATCCTCCCACCTCAGCCTCCCAAAGTGCTGGGATTACAGGCATGAGCCATGGTGCCCAGCCTCTTTGGAGGCTATTTAAAAATTGACTTCTCCAGGAGATGATGCTGTGATTCTAAAGTAGCTGACAACTCAGAAGATGCGTATTATTTACAGGAAGTCATTAAACAAAATTTATCTCTTGGATATGAAATGAATGTCCAGATGTAGAAATGCAACTATCAGGGTATTTTTATTGTTTTCATAGATTCTACATTAATATAATAAAAAGCTGAAGTGAAGCTGCGTAGTTAGATTGCTCTCTCTCATTTCACACACTTAACTGTCTTCATAAACATTGCTATAAGTTCAAACTAAATTATAAACTTTCCAGTCCATAGCAATGTATCTCATTTCTTGTCGACTTTCTTTTTTTTAATTTTATTTTATTGTTATTATACTTTAAGTTTTAGGGTATATGTGCACAATGTGCAGGTTTGTTACATATGTATTCCTGTGCCATGTTGGTGTGCTGCACCCATTAACTCGTCATTTAACATTAGGTATATCTCCTAACGCTATCCCTCCCCTCTCCCCCCACCCCACAACAGTCCCCGGTGTGTGATGTTCCCCTTCCTGTGTCCAGGTGTTCTCATTGTTCAATTCCCACCTATGAGTGAGAACATGCGGTGTTTGGTTTTTTGTCCTTGTGATAGTTTACTGAGAATGATGATTTCCAGTTTCATCCATGTCCCTACAAAGGACATGAACTCATCATTTTTTATGGCTGCATAGTATTCCATGGTGTATATGTGCCACGTTTTCTTAATCCAGTCTATCGTTGTTGGACATTTGGGTTGGTTCCAAGTCTTTGCTATTGTGAATAGTGCCGCAATAAACATGTGTGTGCATGTGTCTTTATAGCAGCATGATTTATAGTCCTTTGGGTATATACCCAGTAATGGGATGGCTGGGTCAAATGGTATTTCTAGTTATAGATCCCTGAGGAATCGCCACACTGACTTCCACAATGGTTGAACTAGTTTACAGTCCCACCAACAGTGGAAAAGTGTTCCTATTTCTCCACATCCTCTCCAGCAACTGTTGTTTCCTGATTTTTTAATGATGGCCATTTTAAGTAGTGTGAGATGGTATCTCATTGTGGTTTTGATTTGCATTTCTCTGATGGCCAGTGATGATGAGCATTTTTGCATGTGTTTTTTGGCTGCATAAATGTCTTCTTTTGAGAAGTGTCTGTTCATGTCCTTCACCCACCTTTTGATGGGGTTGTTTGTTTATTTCTTGTAAATTTGTTTGAGTTCATTGTAGGTTCTGGATATTAGCCCTTTGTCAGATGAGTAAGTTGTGAAAATTTTCTCCCAATTTGTAGGTTGCCTGTTCACTCTGATGGTAGTTTCTCTTGCTGTGCAGAAGCTCTTTAGTTTAATGAGATCCCATTTGTCAATTTTGGCTTTTGTTGCCATTGCTTTTGGTGTTTTAGACATGAAGTCCTTGCCCATGCCTATGTCCTGAATGGTAATGCCTAGGTTTTCTTCTAGGGTTTTTATGGTTTTAGGTCTAACATGTAAGTCTTTAATCCATCTTGAATTAATTTTTGTATAAGGTGTAAGGAAGGGATCCAGTTTCAGCTTTCTACATATGGCTAGCCAGTTTTCCCAGCATCATTTATTAAATAGGGAATCCTTTCCCCATTGCTTGTTTTTGTCAGGTTTGTCAAAGATCAGATAGTTGTAGATATGCAGCGTTATTTCTGAGGGCTCTGTTCTGTTCCATTGATCTATATCTCTGTTTTGGTACCAGTACCATGCTGTTTTGGTTACTGTAGCCTTGTAGTATAGTTTGAAGTCAGGTAGCGTGATGCCTCCAGCTTTGTTCTTTTGGCTTAGGATTGACTTGGCGATGCGGGCTCTTTTTTGGACCCATATGAACTTTAAAGTAGTTTTTTCCAATTCTGTGAAGAAAGTCATTGGTAGCTTGATGGGGTTGACATGGAATCTATAAATTACCTTGGGCAGTATGGCCATTTTCACGTTATTGATTCTTCCAACCCATGAGCATGGAATGTTCTTCCATTTGTTTGTATCCTCCTTTATTTCATTGAGCAGTGGTTTGTAGTTCTCCTTGAAGAGGTCCTTCACATCCCTTGTAAGTTGGATTCCTAGGTATTTTATTCTCTTTGAAGCAATTGTGAATGGGAGTTCACTCATGATTTGGCTCCGTTTGTCTGTTATTGGTGTATAAGAATGCTTGTAATTTTTGTGCATTGATTTTGTATCCTGAGATTTTGCTGAAGTTGCTTATCGGCTTAAGGAGATTTTGGGCTGAGACAATGGGGTTTTCTAGATATACAATCATGTCATCTGCAAACAGGGACAATTTGACTTCCTCTTTTCCTAATTGAATACCCTTTATTTCCTTCTCCTGCCTGATTGCCCTGGCCAGAACTTCCAACACTGTATTGAATAGGAGTGGTGAGAGAGGGCATCCCTGTCTTGTGCCAGTTTTCAAACGGAATGCTTCCAGTTTTTGCCCATTCAGTATGATATTGGCTGTGGGTTTGTCATAGATAGCTCTTATTATTTTGAGATATGTCCCATCAATACCTAATTTATAGAGAGTTTTTAGCATGAAGGGTTGTTGAATTTTGTCAAAGGCCTTTTCTGCATCTGTTGAGATAATCATGTTGTTTTTGTCTTTGGTTCTGTTTATATGCTGGATTACATTTATTGATTTGCATATGTTGAACCAGCCTTGCATCCCAGGGATGAAGCCCACTTGATCATGGTGGATAAGCTTTTTGATGTGCTACTGGATTCGATTTGCCAGTATTTTATTGAGGATTTTTGCATCAATGTTCATCAAGTATATTGGTCTGAAATTCTCTTTTTTTGTGGTGTCTCTGCCAGGCTTTGGTATCAGGATGATGCTGGCCTCATAAAATGAGTTAGGGAGGATTCCCTCTTTTTCTGTTGATTGGAATAGTTTCAGAAGGAATGTTACCAGTTCCTCCTTGTACCTCTGGTAGAATTCGGCTGTGAATCCATCGGGTCCTGGACTCTTTTTGGTTGGTAAGCTATTGATTATTGCCACAATTTCAGAGTCTGTTATTGGTCTATTCAGAGATTCAACTTCTTCCTGGTTTAGTCTTGGGAGGGTGTATGTGTCGAGCAATTTATCCATTTCCTCTAGATTTTCTAGTTTATTTGCATAGAGGTGTTTGTAGTATTCTCTGACAGTAGTTTGTATTTCTGTGGGATCGGTGGTGATATCCCCTTTATCATTTTTTATTTCGTCTATTTGATTCTTCTCCCTTTTCTTCTCTATTAGTCTTATTGGTGGTCTATCAATTTTGTTGATCTTTTCAAAAAACCAGCTCCTGGATTCATTAATTTTTTGAAGGGTTTTTTGTGTCTCTATTTCCTTCAGTTCTGCTCTGATTTTAGTCATTTCTTGCCTTCTGCTAGCTTTCAAATGTGTTTGCTCTTGCTTTTCTAGTTCTTTTAATTGTGATGTTAGGATGTCAATTTTGGATCTTTCCTGCTTTCTCTTATGGGCATTTAGTGCTATAAATTTCCCTCTACACACTGCTTTGAATGTGTCCCAGAGATTCTGGTATGTTGTGTGTTTGTCCTTGTTGGTTTCAAAGAACATCTTTGTTTCTGCCTTCATTTCGTTATGTACCCAGTAGTCATACAGGAGCAGGTTGTTCAGTTTCCAAGTAGTTGAGTGGTTTTGAGTGAGTTTCTTAATCCTGAGTTCTAGTTTGATTGCACTGTGGTCTGAGAGACAGTTTGTTATAATTTCTGTTCTTTTACATTTGCTGAGGAGAGCTTTACTTGCAACTATGTGGTCAATTTTGGAATAGGTGTGGTGTGGTGCTGAAAAAAATGTATATTCTGTTGATTTGGGGTGGAGAGTTCTGTAGATCTCTGTTAGGTCCGCTTGGTGCAGAGCTGAGTTCAATTCCTGGATATCCTTGTTAACTTTCTCTCTCGATCTGTCTAATGTTGACAGTGGGGTGTTAAAGTCTCCCATTATTATTGTGTGGGAGTCTAAGTCTCTTTGTAGGTCACTCGGGACTTGCTTTATGAATCTGGGTGCTCCTGTATTGGGTGCATATATATTTAGGATAGTTAGCTCATCTTGTTGAATTGATCCCTTTACCATTATATAATGGCCTTCTTTGTCTCTTTTGATCTTTGTTGGTTTAAAGTCTGTTTTATCAGAGGCTAGGATTGCAACCCCTGCCTTTTTTTGTTTTCCATTTGCTTGGTAGATCTTCCTCCATCCTTTTATTTTGAGTCTATGTTTGTCTCTGCACGTGAGATGGGTTTCCTGAATACAGCACACTGATGGGTCTTGACTCTTTATCCAGTTTGCCACTCTGTGTCTTTTAATTGGAGCATTTAGTCCATTTACATTTAAAGTTAATATTGTTATGTGAGAATTTGATCCTGTCATTATGATGTTAACTGGTTATTTTGTTCGTTAGTTGATGCAGTTTCTTCCTAGCCTCGATGATCTTTACAATTTTGCATGATTTTGCAGTGGCTGGTAGTGGTTGTTCCTTTCCATGTTTAGTGCTTCCTTCAGGAGCTCTTTTAGGGTAGGCCTGGTGGTGACAAAATCTCTCAGCATTTGCTTGTCTGTACAGTATTTTATTTCTCCTTCACTTATGAAGCTTATTTTTGCTGGATATGAAATTCTGGGTTGAAAATTCTTTCTTTAAGAATGTTGAATATTGGCCCTGACTCTCTTCTGGCTTGTAGCGTTTCTGCCAAGAGATCCACTGTTAATCTGATGGGCTTCCCTTTGTGGGTAACCTGACCTTTCTCTCTGGCTGCCCTTAACATTTTTTCCTTCATTTCAACTTTGGTGAATCTGACAATTATGTGTCTTGGAGTTGCTCTTCCTGAGGAGTATCTTTGTGGCGTTCTATGTATTTCCTCAATCTGAATGTTGGCCTGCCTTGCTAGATTGAGGAAGTTCTCCTGGATAATATCCTGCAGAGTGTTTTCTAAGTTGGTTCCATTCTCCCCGTCACTTTCAGGTACACCAATCAGATGTAGATTTGGTCTCTTCACATAGTCCCATATTTCTTAGAGGCTTTGTTCATTTCTTTTCATTCTTTTTTCTCTAAACTTCCCTTCTTGCTTCATTTCATTCATTTCATCTTCCATCACTGATACCCTTTCTTCCAGTTGATTGCATCGGCTCCTGAGGCTTCTGCATTCCTCATGTAGTTCTCGAGCCTTGGCTTTCAGCTCCATCAGCTCCTTTAAGCACTTCTCTGCATTGGTTATTCTAGTTATACATTCATCTAAATTTTTTTCAAAGTTTTTAACTTCTTTGCCTTTGGTTTGAATTTCCTCCTGTAGCTCGGAGTAGTTTGATCGTCTGTAGCCTTCTTCTCTCAACTCGTCAAAGTCATTCTCCGTCCAGCTTTGTTCCATTGCTGGTGAGGAGCTGCGTTCCTTTGGAGGAGGAGAGGTGCTCTGCTTTTTAGAATTTCCAGTTTTCCTGCCTGTTTTTCCCCCATCTTTGTGGTTTTATCTACTTTTGGTCTTTGATGATCGTGATGTACAGATGGGTTTTGGTGTGGATGTCCTTTCTGTTTGTTAGTTTTCCTTCTAACAGACAGGACCCTCAGCTGCACATCTGTTGGAGTTTGCTGGAGGTCCACTCCTGACCCTGTTTGCCTGGGTATCAGCAGTGAAGGCTGCAGAACAGTGGATTTTCGTGAACCACGAATTCTGCTGCCTGATCGTTCTTCTGGAAGTTTTGTCTCAGAGGAGTACCCAGCCGTGTGAGGTGTCAGTCTGCTCCTACTTGGGGGTGCCTCCTAGTTAGGCTGCTCCGGGGTCAGGGGTCAGGGGTCAGGGACCCACTTGAGGAGGCAGTCTGCCCATTCTCAGATCTCCAGCTGCGTGCTGGGAGAACCACTACTCTCTTCAAAGCTGTCATACAGGGACACTTAAGTCTAGCAGAGTTTACTGCTGTCTTTTTGTTTGTCTGTGCCCTGCCCCCAGAGGTGGAGCCTACAGAGCCAAGCTGGCCTCTTTGAGCTGTGGTGGGCTCCACCCAGTTGGAGCTTCCTGGCTGCTTTGTTTACCTAAGCAAGCCTGGGCAATGGTGGGTGCCCCTCCCCCAGCCTCACTGCTGCCTTGCAGTTTGATCTCAGACTGCTGTGCTAGCAATCAGCGAGACTCTGTGGGCATAGGACCCTCCGAGCCAGGTGCGGGATATAATCTCCTGGTGTGCCGTTTTTTAAACCTGTTGGAAAAACGCAGTATTAGGGTGGGAGTGACCTGATTTTCCAGGTGCTGTCTGTCACCCCTTTCTTTGACTAGGAAAGGGAACTCACTGACCCTTTGTGCTTCCCAAATGAGGCAATGCCTCACCCTGCTTCGTCTCGTGCATGGTGCGCTGCACCCGCTGTCCTGCGCCCGCTGTCTGGCACTCCCTTGTGAGATGAACCCAGTACCTCAGATGGAAATGCAGAAATCACCCATCTTCTGCGTCGCTCACGCTGGGAGCTGTAGACTGGAGCTGTTCCTATTCAGCCCTTCATTGGCTTTCTTAAAATAGTCTGTACAATGTCCATGGATAGTATTCAATGATTATTATTAACATATTATTTATATTAAAAGTATGTGTTTTAACTTTCTGAATTATTTAGCCTAGCTAATAATCCTAAAATAAGATAATGATGGTTATATGCAATAGAAAACTAGAATGCAGTTGGCATTTTGTTATAATACTTCAGCAGGTGTAGCCAAAAGTTTATAGCTGTTGTCATGATGATTTGTTGACAGCTGTCCAGCAAAACAGTTCAAAAAGATGATTTGCACAGGCCAGCTTCAAGGAAGACATGATTGGGGGGCGCAGGCAGTCACCTTAGAGTTGCACAAGTAAGCGTACAAATCTAAAAATTAGAAATCAGAAAGATCCCAGTGGTTCATAGACTTTAAAATTCTCTAGAATAGATCATTGCACTGAACGCAAATCACATCAAAAATGAAAGTTATACTCTTATTATGACTACTCTTCCTGCTTCAGTACCTAAGATATATTTGTGGATTAATGTTGACTGAATAAGAAATGACAAAGCTACTGCCACCACAGCATCAGAAAGAATCTGAATGGGAAATAAGAAGTTGGCTACCTTTACAAACACATCTCAGAATGGATACTGATGGTGTCATAATTTTGTGGGCCACACGATTACGTTCTTCATTCATGAATGAATTTAGCATTTTATTATAAGTACTAAAGTGATATTTAACTATAGAGTTAAAATTGGCAAAATGGTAAATAATTTAGAAGTAGAATATTTGTTTATACTTGATTAAATTGTTTTGGTCATTATGTGTCATTTCACTCCTTGCCTTTGAATAAAGATCCTCATTTTCATTTACTCTTAGCACACTTCAAGAAATGCAATTAAAAGCTGATAAGTAACCAAGATAGTGTTACTAGGAATGAGGAAATATTTACTTTCTGTAGAGTGCAAATTAAATATGCAGATTTTGTATTGAATAGATCACAATTTTACATAAATCTCAAGCAATGTGTTTGAAAGGCCAAGCACTAATAATTTGTTGCCCAAACAATCGTTTTCAAGTTCCCTTTATCATTTCTCTGTACCTCAATTGAATGAGTCACTCATATTAGATTGCTGGTCTTATTAAGAAATCCATTCTGTTGAGTATCTTAGACATTTTCAATAAAAGATCTTTTTTTATCACTTTCCTATTTACATTGTTCGGATGCATTTAACTTGAGTATTTTGTCATTTAGATTAATAACTCATCAATCTGTTATTGCAACCGTTCTTTATGTTACTTTTCTTAGTGCTATGAAATGTGCAGTTTTGAATCTCTGAAATGTTGTAAACGACCAGATTGCTAATTGCCTTGGATGCTGTGAAAAATAATTACTCCACATCATTTTTGATATTTAATTGACAGTGTAATGCATTTAACTAAAGACCTGCAATAAACTATTTCTAATTACTGAGGGTGGTGGAGTGGAAAAGTAGGCTGTAAAACTTTACAAGGGAAACAATGTTTCTCCATTATGTTAAAAGTCATTGTTGATATGACTTTTTCAGAGACAAAACATTCCCCCAAATAAGAAGTTCTAGAAATCTAGAAACAGTTGTGGAATATTTCTACTCATGACATAGTAAGGATTTTTTAAAATTATTACTTTTTAATAGATTGTACTGGTGATAGATGTCATATGCTTAATTTATTATACTTGCAGTAAATTTTTTTTCAGATGGCATAACTTTATGAGAGAGAAAATCATGGCACTGCCAGAATGAGTAATATTTATCACTGGCCTGTATTCGATTTATTCGGCTTCTGTAGGACATTTAGCTGAAAAGCTATGCCAAATTTTAGATGTCATTGAAATATGTAGATATTATCAGGAACCAGGTCTGTTCTTATTTCTTGAGGTAAGGACTTACTGTTGTAAGCTGACCTCTGAAAATAGCACTTAGAACCTGGCACAAGGAATTCTTATTGTCTACTAGTGTCACAAAGAGAGATATAAAATATATTAGGCCCTTTGAAGAGATGTATACTCTTTCTATTGCCCTGTGACTCTAGGATATTAGTAATAATCAGCATATTCTTTTCCTCCTTGTAACCTCTGGTTTTTTTAAAAAGTCTCAATTAGTGTTATATTGTTGATTTAATTTTGATTATATATGTTTTCCAAAACACAGCTAAAATAAGTGACCTGTTTCAGGGAATGTAAATTATTTTCAGAATTTCAGAAATTGAAAAGGGATAAGAGGAAGGAGAAAATGCTGGGCTGGTGTGAAGCGATAGCCCGTAACCCTCACAGAATTCCAAACAACACGCGAACACCCGAGATCTCAGGGGATTTGGCTGACGCCTCACAAACCTCCACATTGGTGAGTGGAAAGTTACTTTACCTCAAATTGGCTTATATGTAAATAGAATGCTAAAGAAATGTGGAGAGGATGACCTCATAAGTAAATGTTATCATGGTTTACAACAGTATTTGCATTGTATTATATAATATGTTCATATAGATTTGGTTAGTTAATAAACTAATAAAAATACCTTAGTGACATATAATATTAGAGTTTAATTCCAATTAAACAACTGTTTCTCTTTTTATTAGTTTGGACATCATCCATTTATTAAGTTAGTGACCTTAAAAATAATTAAAGTTTATGTTCTTGGATTCTATACTGCGTAATGAAATCATTGGAAGAAAAGTAAGTACAGAGTCATCTAAAGATGATTTAAAGAAAATCAGAATCCTACTTTCTGTATTTTTCTATATTTTTTCTAAAAATGTCTCAGTAATAGAATCAAAAATTATAATTTTCACAACAAATTGTGAATTACACAATGGCAAAAATAATTTGAAGACCAATTCAAGAATGTATTCCTCCATGTTTTGTTTTCTGCAATATGTTTAAATGCTGAGCTTTAACTAGCTATCATTTTCCAGGGATTAGGACAAAGCACTCATTAGCAAAAGGAGTTTTAAATGTTCTTTGTTTAGATTTGGCTGTAACATTCTTCATTTTAACTTAAAGGAGGAAAATTCCATTCGGTTTTCAGGTTTTAAACTAATATTAGATATATTTTAATTATTGTTTTACCTTTTTACAAGAATGAAAGTGTTTTGATTAGCCTGATTTATTAGCAGTTGAACATATAAGTAAATATGAACAAAGAATCATTTAGGTTTTTTTTTTACTGTTTATTTTGTTTTATTTTACAATTTCTATTATTTTACTATCTTCGTATGTTTAGGCTGCTATTACAAAATACCATAAACTGGTAACTTATGAAAAACAAAAATTTATTTCTCAAAGTTCTAAAGTCTGGAGTCCAAGATTAAGGTGCTGGCTGTTTTGGTGTCTGGTGAGGGCCTGCTTTTCTGATTCATAGATGGTGCCTTTTCACTGTGTCCCTACATGGTGGAAGGGGCAAACAAGCTCCCTCAGGCTTCTTCTATAATGGCACTAGTACCATTTATGAGGGCCCCACTCTCATGACCTAATCACCTCCCAAAGGCTCCACCTCCTAATACCATCACCTTGAGGGTTAGGATTTTGACATGAATTTTGGGAGGATGCAAATATTCAGACCTTAGCAGTTACATAGAAATAACGACCTTGAAATAACCTTAGTGAGTTGATATTAAGAGAAACCATCTGAAAGAATAGGCTTTCACTTGATAAAACATAGAAAGAGAAGTGAGGATCTTGCTTAAATCCCGTCCTTAGATTGTAAGGGGAGGGCTGAAGATATGGAGAGATGTGTGCAAAACTGCTGGATATTTAGAGTTTTAGGGAATGGTTTCCTTTTGAAATTGTCATCTGCATTGTCTCATCTCACTCTAAAATGACTTATCTGTTATATTTGGATAGCATAAAACTGTGGGGCATGAGTTAACACTACTAAAACATTGTATTATATAATATTTATGCGTACAGCTGTACTTTGTCAGGTATCATACTATAACCAAGCATTTTTAAGTAAGAAAAAATTACTGCTCCTGTGCTTTAGTGCTTAACTCCTATTTCATGGAATCGTAGATCAAAAACCATAAAAACTGAGCAAATTTTTGGACTGGCTTTCTACCTATAATTGGGTAACCTAATAATAAACCTAATGACAGCTTTGTTTTACAGATTGCACTGTGGCCCAGGAAAATTAATTGACATTCCTAGTGCCACTTATCTAGTAAATAATAAAAGGGTTACTAGGAATGGAAATTCTCAAAACAATGCTTTTTCTACTACACCTCATAATCTCAATTTCTTGATGACATTTTCTTCACATTCAAATAATTTTAATATAAAGAAAAAGATATCAAGTTACCGAAGGAATTAAATCCAGTAATTAAATCTAATGCTGTATTACAGGGATAACCTCTATACACTTTAACATATAACCCCCAAATCTCAGTTTCTTAACATATAAAATAAGAAATGTCTTCCTTGTGTTACGGGCTGATGTGCCTTGGCCTGCTCTCCTTGGAGGTTCACTGCCAAATCATGATTTCAAGATCCAGACTCCTTCCGTCTTTTTATGTTGCCTTTGTAAGCACATGGTCACAGGGGAAATGGGAGAGACTGTGTGGAACATCTAGCATGGGCCATTATGGAGCAGCCTTGAATGCATGGACATCCTTCCATTTCAGGCCCAACTGAGCTGCAAGGGAGGCTGGCAAATGCTGCCTTTCCATGTGGCCAGGAAAAGGAGGTGGAATTAGTGGGCATCTAGCCCATCTCTGCCACAGTCCATTTTACTGGTCACCAGATATTCATGTCATGTTCCATTATCTCCAGAAAAGAGATTATTACTCTTCACGAGTGACAATTCAAATTCTTTCAGTCACTAATTTCAGCACAAATCCGTGATCTCTTGTTAGCCATTGTCCTCATCAAGTGATGAAAATGAATCACCCATGAACAAATTACCTGCATTTTGCAATACACTTCCCACACACCCACTATAAAAGAGAAGCATAGGAAAAGGGAATCCACAATAAACTGTGATTCTTAGATAGAGAAAGAATCAGGTACACATGTCAATCACAGGCACAATCCTGCTGGAAAGACATTATAAAGTCTCCCAATCTAGAGGTCAGAGAGGATCTTTGAATAAGCTCTGACCACCTCCCTGGGATATCTTCCTTGTCCATAGTTCCCTCTAGCCTCTGGATATGACTTCTCAGATGTTTCTCTTTTCCCGTTATTCTACTTAACCATGTTTGAAGTGCCTATTGAGAACTATATTACCTTAAATTTTTTTTTTCCTGTTTGGGGAAGATAATGGGACCTAGAGTTATTTTAAGTTTTAAACATTTAACTGTTATATTCCGGAGTCATGGGATTTTAGTACTACAATTCCCTGAGATCTTAGTAGAGTTTGCCTTGAGTCTGTTACACAAATGGAACTTTTCACTGGGCCTTTGTTGTTCATTGCCTTCATCAATGCCATGTTCCACCATTTGGGCTTTAGAAGAAGCCAGCCATTTTGCTCAATCAGTCCTGGAAACTTCTGTATTCTGTTTCTCTATGTATCTGCCTTCACACTAGCCACTCAATGTTTCTCTTGTAATACCCTGCCAAATGTAGCCAGTAATAGTCAACACACACTATTAAAGTTTTGTTTTCCAATCTCTTTGAGTATTGCCAGCCCAGCAGGCTCACTGTCTGCCTCACTAGTTAATTCAAACAGCAGTTTTGCCAAGAGTTTTGACAAAACATTATGCAACTAGAAGGCTTTCTACCTTTGAAATCAGTTTCCTTTCTGCCCATTGCCCAGCTATTAAAGAAATGCTGTATATTTTAGATGTTTGCTATGGTGGCATAGGCTTTGGCTTCAAATTTCTGTATTTCAATAGTATAAAAATTGGAGTACAATCAGGAAAACAGAAAGAAAACCAGCAATTTTAACGAAGAGAATATAATATGCAAAAGTATTTAATGTGGTATTGGAAAGCTAAAATGTCAAAAAGGTTCACAAGTTTAATATCTGAAGAAGTAACAACCACTCATACAGAAGAGTAACAGAGGGAGGAGGCTGGAATTGTTAGAACCTGAAAGGCTAGAGGACAAGCCCGTCAAAACTGTGTCTCGGGCCTCTGAGGAGGAGTATATCTTCCCAGATACAGGTACCTCAGGGGTTCAGAGGTGGGATCCTGTGGATCTAGGACCCATACCCCTGAAAGGGGTGCACTTCTCGATTTTTATACATTTGGGGTGGTGGTGGTGCAATAAAGATAGTTCAGCACATGTGAAATAAACTTAGAAACTGGACCCAATGTCCATTGCTGATCTAAGGAAGCATTCCTGCAATGACACTGACAGAAACAGGATAAACAAGAATGAGTCCTTTCTCCTCCTGACCTCTAGTTGCCTTCAGGACTACCATTGTCAGAACCAAACCAAAAAGTTAGTGGCAAAGAAGAAATCTGGTTTGAAGGCTCCCAGCTTTAGGATCTTGAGGTAGAATATAGAAAAATGGGTTTAGTGCCGACAGGTAATAACTTAGTAATCAGTATAGAAAGTTAAGGATAGGAGCCTTAATAAATAAACTCAGACATTTCAGACTTAACATGATAAAGGTTTGCTTTTGCTCACCAGTCAGTCTGATACAGATAATTTGACACTCCAACCAAAAAAAAAAAATGCAGAGTTCTCATGCTGCTATTATATTATAAATATGGCTTTTGAATTTATCAGAGAAGAGAAAGAATGGGAGTGGGTAATCATGGAGATATATGGTTTAGGTTTGGAAGTGATATGCATCACTTCTACCCTGATACCTTTGGCTGGAAACCAGTGACATAGACTAATGGATCTGTAGGAATGATGAAACATACAGTGTTCTTATATAACCTGAATAGGGAAATTGAAAGCGTTTAGCCAGCCTCTATCACAAATGCATTCCTTCTTTGGTAAGTAGCCAGTTTATCCTACATTTCCATTTTATATACCCATGCTTTTGTTATTACTATTTTGCTGTCATCCAGAGCAGTTGAGGCTTTCCAGTACAAATTATATCCCATCTAAAGATGATGATAATAATGAAGGTGGCTGATTATTATGTTCCAAGAACTTTTGTAAGTGCTTTACAAATATTCTCATTTTTAATACTTAACTGCAATCCAGTGTAGCAAGTGTGATAATTACCCCTATTTTATAAATAAAGAAACTGAGGTATAGAGAAATTTTAAAACCTGTCCAAGGTGACTTAGGTAATAACTTGTGAAACTGGGATTCCAACAGTCTAATCAGTCTCAATCTAGAGGGCTACTCTATCATGTCTTTCTCAGGTTAAGGGGAAGCACACAGTCATTATTTGGATTGTACATATTTGACTAAACACAAAGATTATAAATGAGATAATAATTCATTGCACTGTGTCATAAAGACAAATAGGATCTTTCCTTTATAATCCAAGATTATACGTATCTACTAGATTATTCTCTGCTCTGCATTGACTGACTTATAGCCAGTCTCATAGCCGTTTTCTGTATAGAATTCTCCATAACTGATCTGATTGAAAAGAATAGTTTTTGTTTCCTTTTTTAATCTATAGAACAATTCATACTACCTGCATTTTAAATTCAGAAAATATTTATTGAGCTGAAAATCTTTCATAATGAATAATAACCTTGAGGAGTTTGGAAGATTATGCTTATTAAGCACATATCCTCACAATTGTAACCTAAGGGCGGGAAGTGGCCTCATCTTGTATGACAGCCAGGGGAGAAACCTCTCTTTTAAATTTAGTGTAACACAATTTTACTCGTTAAAAACAGAAACATCTTATACTGACTATACCCTTAAGGAATTTACTGAATCAAATCAGAGTTTCAATATTAAATTTAAAATGAGAGCAAAGGAGATCATAAGAATCAGAAGTAAGAAGGTGAAAGATTTTATCAGGATTAGAGTTGAAAAATCCATGGAAGTCAAAACAAGAAGATTAAAAAAATGTCATTTTAGATAGTCAGCAACGACTCCAGAGAAAATTACACTCCTATAATCAATGATGATTTTTTGAGGCTCCAAATAGACTGTAGTTACAAAGAAAAAAAGAACAAAGTGTCACTCTATGTGTTTGATAGAGGTGACTTGCCACTTTCAAACATATATTCATCAGCTCAGAGCACACTTTCTTGCCTGTGTATTATATTCCAGGATGAGATTCTTGTTGCTCTAGAAAAAAATTAAAGAGGAGAAACTAGATAAGAAACTCTCTAGGAGAAGTATGTAATAGTCATACATGAAATTAAAATGAAAAATGATTTGTAATCAGACATATATTTATAAAACTTTTCAAAGCAGTCTTTATGTCCATCATTTCATCACAGCTGCAGCCGATTGTAGTCAGATGCACACAATACAGATTTAATTATTCAAACAGATAATAAATAGGACTGTTAAGAGTTTAGGCAGTACACTCCAAATCATAAGAATTTAGGTCTTCTAATTTTTAGGTTATTTATACACAACACCCATTATAAGAAGTTGATACTGTTGTTTGCACAACACTAGTGGAAAGGCTATAACTCAGCCAGGTGCAGTGGCTCATGCCTGTAATCCCAGCATTTTGGGAGGCTGAGTCAGGAGGATCGCTTGACTCCTGGAGTTCGAGACTAGCCTGGCCAACATGGTGAAATCCCGTCTCTAATAAAATACAAAAAGTTAGCCAGGCGTGGTGGCAGCCGCCTGTAATCCCAGCTACTTGGGAGACTGAGGCAGGTGAATCGCTTGAACCCACGAGGCGGAGGTTGCAGTAAGCCGAGATCTCACCAATGCACTCCAGCTTGGGTGACAGAGCGAGACTCCATCTCAAAAAAAAAAAAAAAAAAAAAAAAAAGACAAACTGTAATTCGAAAAGGTCAAATAAAAAAAAAAGGTAGTAGCAGGTAAGAAGGGAGCATTGGTGAGCTTGGGTTCTGTCAGATTTTAAATGCCAAGATTTTTCTAATTTAACATAAACAATCTCTAGAAATAAAACAAATTTACTGATAATACATGTTTTGCAAGTCAAATTTTCAGCTACTGAACCAAATACCTTCTTACACAGCCTACGTATTAATAAAACAAGCAGCTAAAAATAATCATGTTTAATTTTGTCATAATCTTTTGTTTTCAAAGTAGAGTAGATGTGTTGAAAGTTAAAGTTTCAAACTTATGAAATGAAAGATCAAGAATGAAAATTATATACTTTTATTTTGACTTTTAGAAGTGTGTAAATGAATTTTATGTTTTAATTGAGGAATCTTATCATTATCAGCTTATTTGTTGTTCTAGTTCTTGTTACTCATAGGCCATTCAATTATCCTTTGTTTGAAGCTAAACCAGCCCACTTGGGTATTTCAATAGTATGGATGAAAGCAGCCCCTGGATTTGAGATTTTTTTTCTTCTAGAATCCCATTCTTTGTTATTTCATAAACACTGCCAATTCTCTGGATATCATACAGAAAACAATCTGGCTTTCACTCAGTTCACTGTGCTCTGCTCAAGCTGTTTATGCATTCCACAAATTTTATTAAGTTTTTCTTATATTCCTTGAGCAGAGCACATGAACTGAGCAAAAGTGGGATTGTGTTTTTCTTATAAAGCTCTATTAAGCACAATATCTTGTATATTAAACCTTTTCTGCTTATTAGAAATGCCATATGCCTTAAAATATGCAAGAACTAATCATAAAGATCAAACAAGTCTGAGATGGTTTCTGTGATCAAAATACATTGTAAAAGTTTCAGAAACTAAAATGATTACAAAATTACATTCTGTTATACTAATATTCTGCCTTCAGTAAGAATCTAGAATATTGCAGATAGTTTCCCCAATGCGTATGACAATGAAATGTAAATTTGTCCTTACAAAGAAACCAAATTTACCAGTTAATATTTACCAGTGACATCCTCCTCACTCTGTTCCGAGTTATTCCCTTCTTCTACTTTTAGTCTATTACAAGGTTAAAGGAAATCATACATCCACCTACAGCAAATGGACCAGAATTGCCCCGCAAACATAGCATCTGTTGGAACCCAAATAAATGGTAAACAGAAAGAGGAGGTTGAATATATTAAATTTCTCAGTAAACCTATTGCCTTATTTCCAACAGACTCACCCTTATTTCTTTTAGTCTCTGAGCAAGTGGGCCAGTTTATTATACAGTGGCCTTAATGCATTCTGAAAATAAATCAGGTCAGAGCAGATAGAGTTTTCAGTTGCGTTTTTTTCTTCATTTTTCTCCCTCCTTTTAATTCTTATTCAATCATGTATCAGTTATTGTTTCCAATTGCTATTACAAAGCCTTTACGAAGTACTGCCAAAGGCAATGGTGAATGAAATCTAAATTTTTATTAGAATAACCATCAGAAACAAATGAGAGAAATTAAGCAAAAGACGTGATGCCTTTTAAGAACTTTGATTTTTGTAAGAAAGTAAAATCATTAAAAATATAACCCAATGGTTGTTATGGAAACAGATTGAATTGGAGAATGCAAAGGGGAGACCGATGCTTTAAACTTCACACCATGAGGAAAAAATTACATTAGCTGTACAGCTTAAAGTATCGTATTAACTTTAATTGTATAGTTACTGAACGATGTCAAAACATGATTATTCACAATAGTAATAATTGATCTAAAAATGCTCCTTACATGAATAAATCATTTCCTCTAAGGAGTAAAGTCATGAGATCATGCTCATAGCTGCTCTTTATCAAAATATGTCATGTCTGTGTGCTTAATTTAGATATAAATGAAGTTGTGAGTTCCTCCAAAAAATGTTTAATTCTTAGTGGTTGTTTAATTCTGCTATGTGTATAGTGTTTAGAACACTTTAGTTTTTTAATATCTTAATTTCATTAGCAGAGCATCAGTGGGTGGGTACTCAAATAGGAGAGGCCCTATGTGTGTATATATGTGTGTTTCTATGTGTATGTGTGTGTGTGTGTGTGTGTGTGTGTAACTGAGGTGCATTGTTTCTCCCCATTCACAGATAACAAAGATGCCAAAGGTTTCTTCTTTGTCTTTGGTTTTGTGGGAATGTTTTTATGTTTTATAAAAAGGGAGCAGGCAGGACAGATTAGCCTGGTCTTTGTTGAGTCAGCTTGGTTTTGCCTCAGAATAAAAATTGTAACTGGAAATAAATGGGACCTGTTAGAAAAGGACTACATAATCCAGAGCTGTTTCCATGTAAAAGATAAGTGAAATAAATAAATTATAGTTCTCAAAGAAATGTATATATCAAGGCACAATAATTAATAATACAATCATAATATTGTAATGCTCTCTCCAAGCCAAAGAATTTGGATGTGTACTCTGAAAGTTCGCAGCAACTCTGAAAGTAGGTAATAACTCTTCTCCTTATACAGAGAGAGAAATTAAGGTCCAGAAAGATTAGAAAAGTGGTGGAACAGGAACCCAGAGTCCTATATCTTCCCAGTCCTTTATGCTGCTTCATACAGAATATTTTCTTCATGTAAATATTTGATAGACAGTTAGATGACATAGCATGACGGTTCTTAACCTGGCACAATTACTCTTCTGATTCTCCATCTGCAACATACAAGCTTCTTAAGTCCATTATCAACCACCAGGTCCATTACATATTGCACTGTCTAATTAATGAATTGTTTAGTATTTGGCATTGT
Organism: Hylobates moloch; assembly: GCF_009828535.3. Taxonomy (NCBI): domain Eukaryota; kingdom Metazoa; phylum Chordata; class Mammalia; order Primates; family Hylobatidae; genus Hylobates; species Hylobates moloch. The sequence goes on along the minus strand of NW_026652278.1, from coordinate 152,491,785 downwards.
ACATTGTTAAGTTGCAATTTTGGGCTCCATAGCTGTCTGTTATCATGGAACAAAATAGGAGTAAATGAATCACAGAGAAAATGAATGATTGGCTATATTCTCATTCAGAAATATTTCAATCACAGTAATCACCCAGTTGGAAAATATCTTCATTAATTTACCTAGCTACTCTATATTGAATCATTTATGTGCCAAACACTATACTATGCAACAAATATGCAGTTTGGTTTTTTTTAAAGACACAATCCTTATCCTCATTAACCTAGTCACATTGGCCTTGGCAAATAATTTATAACAAAGTCCCAAAAAGCAGTTGCAACAAAAACAAAAATTGTTCAGTGGGAGCAAATTAAATTAAAGAACTCTGCACAGCAAAAGAAACTATCAACAGAATAAACAGACAACCTACAGAATGGGAGAAAACATTTACAAGCTGTGCATCCAACAAAAGTATAATATCCAGAATCTATAAAAAACTTAATTCAACAAACAGAAAACAAAGAGCACCATTAAAGCATGGGCAAAAACTAACACAGGAACAGAAAACCACATACCACATGCTCTCACTTATAAGTGGGAGCTGAATGATGAGAACACGGGGACGTATAGCGGGGAACACATGCTGGGACCTTTCAGAGGGTGGAAGGTGGGGGTAGGGAGAGGATCAGGAAAAATGATGGGTACTAGGCTTAATACTTGGGTGATGAAATAATATGTACAACAAACCCTCATGATACAAGTGTACCTATGTAACAAAACTGTACTTGTAGCCCTGAAGTTAAAAGTTTTTTAAAAAAGAAGACAAATTGAAAAAAAATGAGCAAGGGGCATGAACCAACACTTCTTAAAAGAGGACATACAGGCATCCAACAAACATACGGAAAAATACTCATCATCACCTATCATTAGAGAAATGCCAATCAAAACCACAATGACATACCATCTCACACCACTCCAGAATGGCTATTATTAAAAAGTTAAAAAACAATAGATATTCTCACTTATAAGTAGGGGCTGAACAATGAGAACACACGGACACAAGGAGAAGAACACACACTGGGTCCTGTCGGGGGCAGGTGGCAGGGGGAGAGAATTAGGGAATGCATGCTGGGCTTAATACCTAGGTGATGGGTCGATAGATGCAGCAAACCACCATGGCATATGCTTACCTATGTAACAAACCTGCACATCCTGCACATGTACCCTGGAACTTAAAAAATAAAAAAAAAATAAAAAAAAACAGGTGTTGGCAAGGTTGCGGAGAAAAGTGAGCACAGATACACTGCTGGTGGAAATGTACATTAGTTCAGCCACTGTGGTAAGCAGTGTGGAGATTCCTCAAAGGACTTAAAACAAACCTGCCATTCAACCCAGCAATCTCATTACTAGGTATATACCCAAAGAAAAATAAAGTGTACTACCAAAAAAACACATGCACTCGCATGTTCATTGCAGCACTATTCACAATAGCAAAGACAGGGAATCAACCTAGATACCCATCAATGGTGGATTGAATAATGAAAATATGGCACATTTCCACCATGAAATACTGTGCAGCCAAGAAAATAATAAAATTATGTCCTTTGCAGCAACATGGATGCAACTGGAGGCCATTATCCTTAGTGAACTAACACAGGCACAGAAAACCAAATACTGCATATTCACACATATAAGCAGCAGCTAAACCCTGAATACATGGGGACACAAAGAGGGGAAGCAATAAACACTGGGGACTACTTGAAGAGGGAGGAAGGCAGGGGGACATAGGTTGAAAAACTACCTATTGCACCCAGTACTCACTAACTGGGTGAGGGCATCATTCATACACCACACATTAACAACACACAATTTACCCATGTAACACACCTGCACATGCATCCCCTAACCTGAAATAAAAGTTAAGAGAGAGAGGAAAAAAAAAAAAACAGAAAACAATGTGTATTCCCAGTAAACAGTGAAGAGGAGCATGTGTCAAACAAATTCTTTGGGAATGAAACAAGGACATGTAAGTATATTTGTATTCACTCACTTTACGAAACACAGGGTAGAAAAATAACATGAAAAAAGCAAATATTGCTAACATTTGTAGAATACATACTACATGCCATGAGCACCTGACATGTTGACAACTCATTTAATCCCCACCACAGCATTATAAGAAATGTACAAACTCCTCATTTTGTAGAGGAAAAAGGTAAGTAATTTGTCAAAGTTTACCCTGTAAGTAAATCAAATTTTAGGATCCATGCTCTAAGACACTCTTCTATACTGCAAAAAAATATGCTCAGGGAAAGATACAAATATTGACTTCATTAAAAAATAAGCTTAATTTAAATTCATATTTAACCATTACTAAACACTTATTTTACATATATATGTAATATTCTCTAATATCTATATATACATATATATCTTAGAGATTCATGATTCTCAAAATAGGCCTCTAATGTAGATACTGTATTCCCCATTTCACAGATGGGAATCTAGATTTTTGGTTAAACATCTCGCCCAAGGTGACACATTAAGATTGGATAGATAGATAGATAGATATCAGATATACATGATATGGCTGGCTGATTATCCTCATGGGTACAAATAATTATCCACTACATTTCTGGAGGAAGAGGTAAGGTTGTTTAATAGATTCTCTTTTTAAGGCTTAATTTGTTTTAACTTTTTAGCATAATGTCATTAAGGAAAGTATTCAACATTTGAAGCCAATTCCTTAGGTGAAAAGCCAAAAGCCACCTCTTAGTTGATGGCCCGTTAAATTATTTTTATATCACCATAGTAATTGTCAACTGTAACTATTAGGTGAAATAATCCATAAGTACAGCTTTGTGATTCCACATTAAGAAACCAGCAACTCAAATGCTGATATGAGAACTTAGACACCTGGTTTCTGTGTGTTTGATGCAGCCTACAGGAATAAAACTTAATTTAACAATCCAGTAATTCTTTAAAGATAAAAAATGAAATAGCTTTTCACACTGCAGTTACCAAGTTGTCAACTTCCACAGACACATTGTCATACCAACCAAATTTTATTACACATATTGCAATGAGACTGCAAACAAAAATTGGTTATCTTGTTTTCATGGGTTGAGTAATTTCACCTATGGAAATTAGACAAAGTAGAACTATCCAATGGGCATAAAATTGCTGATGTTGTTATTGCCTCTCACTATGTGAGGAATAAATTTAAAAATTAGTGCAACTATATGCATAACTGTATTATCAAAGCCTGGAAACATATCATTAACTATATTTTCTGTAATTTCTTATATTTAGGCTCCACTGCTACTGGCTTGTATTTTTAAAAAAAAAAAATAGACTGTATTTTATATAGCATTTTAATGTTCTTAGCAATATTGAGCAAAAGGTATAGAGATTTTTCATTTACCCCAGCCCCTACACAAGCATAGTCTCCCCAACTGTTAACATCCCCAAAGTGGTCCGTTTGTTAATAGTTGATGAACCTACATTCGCATGTCGTAATCACTCAAAGTCCATTGTTTATACTGGAGTTCACTCTTGGTGTTGTACATTCTGTGGGTTTGGACAAATTTATAATCGCATGTTTCCACCATGATAGTAGCATAAAGAGTAGTTTCACTGCCCTAAAAATCCTCTGCTCCATCTCTTCATCCCTGCCTCTTCCCTGGCCCCCATGTATTAATTTTTTTAGTGAAAGAATTACATTCTTTTACCTAATCTTAATACAGTGTGTGCTAATCTTTGAATTACTATAATATGTTGAGTTTGCTATACAAAGGTAAATGCAGTACAGAGCTTTAAAAAAATTATAAAAATGCTTTCTTCCAGATTTATTGATGTATATTTGCAAAGTAAAAATTGTATTTACCTATTTAAGTTGTATATCGTGATGTCTTTATATACATATACATTGTAAAATGATTACCAAAATCATTAATTAATTAACATATTCATTACTTAACATAGTTATGAGTATGTATCTCTGTGTTGGGGGGACAGGGGTGAGAACACTTAAGGTCAATTCTTAGCAAATTTCAAGTATACATTGCAACATTATTAGCTAGAGTCACCTTGCTTACATTAGATTACTGAATCTTTGTATATTTTGACGAGCATCTCCCCTTTTCCCCCACCTTCCAGCCCCTGGGAACCACCATTCTACTCTGCTTTTTAGATTCCATATGTAAGTGAGATCATACTTTTATTCTACCTTCTCGTTTTCAAGGGATAAAGTGATGTTTTCTTCTAATCAGGTTAAACTATTGGGTACTATGCTCACTACCTGAGTGATGGGATCAGTTGTACCCCAAACTTCAGCATCACACAATATACCCATGAAACAAACTTGCACATGTACCCCCAAATCAAAGTTGAATTTATAAAAACAAATAAGTAAAAGTGTTTCATTCAAATCATCTGCCTTTTTCTACATCCTTTCTACACCAATGTCTGCTTTCCTTTCAGAGTGGTAGATTGAACACGCCCCGTTCCCTTCCTGGGGACCTCCAAAAAAAGGATTGTATAAAAATACAAAAAGGAATAAAACCATTGCAGTGAATAAAGATTTCAACGAATTTCAGAAATGTAAAAGGCATAATTTATTTCACTTCTGTATCAATTGTGATGTCATGTTTTTCTAGAGCCATCTCTGTTTCATCCAAATGATAGATTGTCAAATTTATTAGCATCAAGTGGGTCCTATTGTTCACTTAATGTCTATAAAATCTATAGTGAGGTCATCTTTTCTGTTCAAATATTGATATTTTGCTTAGTCTCTCTTTTGTGATATTTCTTGCTAGTTATGATCCATGTTTTCCAAAGAACAGACTTTAGGCTTTTTCAATTTTCTCTATTGTACATTTGTTTTTTTTCTTTACAGCTCAAGTGAGATATATTTTACATATTATTAAGTTGATGCATTTAAAGCACACATTTCAGTGGTTTTAATATATTTACAGAGTTGTGCAATCATCAGTATAATCTAATTCTGGAACATTTTCAGCATCCCAAAAGAAACTTGTATGCATTAGCGGTTACTCACCAGCCCTTCCTCCATTCCCAACCAGTATTTGCCGCCTCCAACTAGGCAACTATGATCTATTTTGTCTCTGTAGATGTATCTAATCTAGACATCTCATATAAATTGAATCATGCAATATGTAGTCTTTTGTGACTGACATCTTTTATTTAGCATGTTTTTGAGGTTCATCCATGTTGTAGCATGTGTCAAAACTTCATTTCATTTTATTGTCAATAATATTGCATTGTATGAATACAACCTATTTTATTATTTGTCCATCAGTTGATTTGGGTTGTTTTCACTTCTTGGCTATTGTGAATAATCCTGCTATGGTCATTCAAAATGCAAGTTTTTATGTGAACCTATATTTTTATATTCTTGGTTAGATGCTTAGGAGTGGAATTGATTGGTCTTACAGTAACTCAATGATTAACAATTTAAGGTACTGAAAAATGTTTTCCATAGTGGCTGTACTATTTTAAATTCCCACTAGGAATGTATGAGAATTTCCATTTCTATTCTTTTTTTCCAACACTTGTTATTGTCTGTCTTTTTTTTTTATAACCATCCTAATTGGTATGAAGTGGTATTTTATCATGATTTTGATTTTGATTTCTCTACTAACTAATGATGGTGATCTTTTCCTGTGTTTATTAGCTATCCATATATCTTCTTTCAAGAAATGTCTATTCAACTCTTTATTAATACATTGTCAGAGTTATTTTTGTATTCTACATACAAGTTCCTTATTAGATATAAGATTTACAAACATTTTCTTTTAGTTTATGGGTTGTCTTTTCACTTCATTAATGGTGTCCTTTAAAGCATAAAAGTTTTTCACTCTGATGAAATCCATCTTACCAGTCTTCTCTTTTATCACTGGTGTTGTTAGTGTTGTATCTAAGAAACCATAACCTAACCGAAAATCACAAAGATTTACTCCTGTGTTTTCCTGTAAGAGTTTTGTAGTTTCAGCTCTCACATTTAGGTCTATGACATTGTTGTGCATGGTGTGAAGTAGAGATCCAAATTTATTCTTTTTCATGAATACAGTTATCCTAGTAACATCTGCCACTAACTTGGAAGACAATTCAATTCAATTATCTTGGCCCTTGTACATTTGTTTTTAATTTAGTTATTTTGTTCTTTTGAGTTATTATTTTCTTTCTGCCGTCTGCTTTGGGTTAAACTTGCTTATTTTCAAATTTCTTGATAAATGTACTTAGATCATTGAATACCCGCTTATTTTCTAAAACAGTTTTCTTTCCATATCCATGGGTTCCATTTATGGGGACTCCACATTCATGGATTCAACCAATGTTGGAGCCAAAATAGAAAAAATTGTGTCTATACCGAACATGTACAGACTCCTTTTTTCTTGCCATTACTCCCTAAAAAATATGGCATAACAACTATTTCCATAGCATTTACATTGTATTAGGAACTATAATTAATCTACAGATGATTTAAAGTTCATGGGAGGATGTGCATAGGTTAGATGCAAATACTAAACCATTTTACATCAGGGACCTGACCATCCATAGATTTTGGTATTTTCAGGAGTTCCTGGAACCAGTTTCTCACAGATACCTGAGGATGACTATATGTGCATTTTAAGGCTATAAATTTTCATCAAAGCATAGCTTTCTCTATATCACTTATTTGAACCAGGAATTACACTGTTTTAAAATTATTATTTGGTTCCAAATAGTTTTGTACTTCCATTAAGATTTTTTGACCCATCTTAGAAGGATATTTCTTAGCTTTCAAACTTTGAAGAATGTTTTTAGTTGTCATTTTATTACTGATTTTAATCCTTAGAAATTTGTTACAATTGCTTTATGTAACACAAAATGGTAATTTTGGTAAATTTTCCATGTGTACTTGAATATGCATTTTGCAGTTATTAGGTACACTGTTTTATAGAAGTCAATTGGCTAAAATTTGGTAATCATGTTTTTTTTATTATTATACTTTAAGTTTTAGGATACATGTGCACAATGTGCAGGTTTGTTACATATGTATCCATGTGCCATGTTGGTGTGCTGCACCCATTAACTCCTCATTTAGCATTAGGTGTATCTCCTAATGCGATCCCTCATCCCTCCCCCCTCCCCACCACCCCACAACAGTCCCTGGAGTGTGATGTTCCCCTTCCTGTGTCCATGTGTTCTCATTGTTCAATTCCCACCTATGAGTGAGAACATGCGGTGTTTGGTTTTTTGTCCTTGTGATAGTTTACTGAGAATGATGGTTTCCAGTTTCATCCATGTCCCTACAAAGGACATGAACTCATCATTTTTTTATGGCTGCATAGTATTCCATGGTGTATATGTGCCACGTTTTCTAAATCCAGTCTATTGTTGTTGGACATTTGGGTTGGTTCCAAGTCTTTGCTATTGTGAATAGTGTCGCAATAAACATACGTGTGCATGTGTCTTTATAGCAGCATGATTTATAGTCCTTTGGGTATATACCCAGTAATGGGATGGCTGGGTCAAATGGTATTTCTAGTTCTAGATCCCTGAGGAATCGCCACACTGACTTCCACAATGGTTGAACTAGTTTACAGTCCCGCCAACAGTGGAAAAGTGTTCCTATTTCTCCACATCCTCTCCAGCACCTGTTGTTTCCTGACATTTTAATGATGGCCATTCTAACTGGTGTGAGCTGGTATCTCACTGTGGTTTTGATTTGCATTTCTCTGATGGCCAGTGATGATGAGCATTTTTGCATGTGTTTTTTGGCTGCATAAATGTCTTCTTTTGAGAAGTGTCTGTTCATGTCCTTTGCCCACTTTTTGATGGGATTGTTTGTTTTTTTCTTGTAAATTTGTTTGAGTTCATTGTAGATTCTGGATATTAGCCCTTTGTCAGATGAGTAGGTTGCAAAAATTTTCTCCTATTCTGTAGGTTGCCTGTTCACTCTGATGGTAGTTTCTTTTGCTGTGCAGAAGCTCTTTAGTTTAATTAGATCCCATTTGTCAATTATGGCTTTTGTTGCCATTGCTTTTGGTGTTTTAGACATGAAGTCCTTGCCCATGCCTATGTCCTGAATGGTAATGCCTAGGTTTTCTTCTAGGGTTTTTATGGTTTTAGGTCTAACATGTAAGTCTTTAATCCATCTTGAATTAATTTTTGTATAAGGTGTAAGGAAGGGATCCAGTTTCAGCTTTCTACATAGGGCTAGCCAGTTTTCCCAGCACCATTTACTAAATGGAGAATCCTTTCCCCATTGCTTGTTTTTGTCAGGTTTGTCAAAGATCAGATAGTTGTAGATATGTGGCGTTATTTCTGAGAGCTCTGTTCTGTTCCATTGATCTGTATCTCTGTTTTGGTACCAGTACCATGCTGTTTTGGTTACTGTAGCCTTGTAGTATAGTTTGAAGTCAGGTAGCGTGATGCCTCCAGCTTTGTTCTTTTGGGTTAGGATTGACTTGGCAATGCGGGCTCTTTTTTGGATCCATATGAACTTTAAAGTAGTTTTTTCCAATTCTGTGAAGAAAGTCATTGGTAGCTTAATGGGGATGACATTGAATCTATAAATTACCTTGGGCAGTATGGCCATTTTAACAATATTGATTCTTCCAACCCATAAGCACGGAACCAAAGCCGGGCAGAGACACAACAAAAAAAGAGAATTTTAGACCAATATCCTTGATGAACATAGATGCAAAAATCCTCAATAAAATACTGGCAAACCGAATCCAGCAGCACATCAGAAAGCTTATCCACCATGATCAAGTGGGCTTCATCCCTGGGATGCAAGGCTGGTTCAACATACACAAATCAATAAATGTAATCCAGCATATAAACAGAACCAAAGACAAAAACCAGATGATTATCTCAATAGATGCAGAAAAGGCCTTTGACAAAATCCAACAACCCTTCATGCTAAAAACTCTCTATAAATTAGGTATTGATGGGACGTATCTCAAAATAATAAGAGCTATCTATGACAAACCCACAGCCAATATCATACTGAATGGGCAAAAACTGGAAGCATTCCCTTTGAAAACTGGCACAAGACAGGGATGCCCTCTCTCACCACTCCTATTCAATATAGTGTTGGAAGTTCTGGCCTGGGCAATGAGGCAGGAGAAGGAATAAAGGTATTCAATTAGGAAAAGAGGAAGTCAAATTGTCCCTGTTTGCAGATGACATGATTGTATATCTAGAAAACCCCATTGTCTCAGCCCCAAATCTCCTTAAGCTGATAAGCAACTTCAGCCAGGTCTCAGGATACAAAATCAATGCACAAAAATCACAAGCATTCTTATACACCGATAACAGACAAACAGAGAGCCAAATCATGAGTGAACTCCCATTCACAATTGCTTCAAAGAGAATAAAATACCTAGGAATCCAACTTACAAGGGACGTGAAGAACCTCTTCAAGGAGAACTACAAACCACTGCTCAATGAAATAAAAGAGGATACAAACAAATGGAAGAACATTCCATGATCATGTTTTTGATATCATGTGCGCTTATTGATTTTTTTGTTTGCATGTTTTAGTAGTTATAGAGACATGTTAGTGTTTTCCATTATGATTGTAGGTTTTTCTTTTTAATTTTGTTAGTTTCTTTTTAATTTTGTTAATTTGTTTTCTTTATATTTTGAAGCTATGTATTAGTGGCATAAAATTTTATTTATATATTCTTTTGTATATTGACTGTTTTATTATTATAAAATGTTCTTCTTTAATAGTTTTGTTTCTTTCATTAAAGTCTACTTTGATATAGTTTAGCTGCATCAAGTCACTTTTTGCAAGTTTTTGTTTGATATGTATTTTCATGTTGTTAACACATTTTTCTGTCATTATATTTAAGTTGTATCCCTTATATGCAGCTTATAAATAGTTGTACATGTTAAATTTGCACTGAAAATATTTGCCTTTTATTTGAGTTTAATTTGAGTTTATATAATGACTTTTAATATTGATGTTTAAGTCTACTATCTTACTATTTTTTTTGTATTGCAGCTGCTTTTTTGTTCCCATTACTTCAGTTTGAACATAGCTTTGACACTTTCTACTTGTGTGACCATAAACAAGTAAGATTCACAGTATTGAAATAACTTCACCAAGTCTAGTAGCACTGGATCTAGAATTCTGTCCTTCTGACTCATATTGTTTCCCTTAATTGTGATTCATGAAAATGGTATATTTGATTCTGAATCCACCAATAATTAGTGGTGTGTCTTTATTTATGTTAGGCACTTAACTTTCTTATGATTATATAAATATGATAATTGTCTTATATTTATATGTATGATGTTTTTAATTTTCACAAAAAATGCATTTATGTTTCTCTAATTCAATCCTATATTATATACAGAGCAGTTATTAAAATTCACATTAGAGTGGCTTCTGCTTCAACTTGGTCACTTAAAATTAGACCTCCTCAAATTTTTCTCCAGTTACTCTGTGAGGCTTCCAGGGGGCTAATGGGCTAATTCACATGAGATCAATAATAATTCTTCTGTTGTAGTCCTGTCATCAAGCAGATTCAGTACTCTTTGCTGCCAATGACGCACTTGGTATCACTGTTTATTGGGGGTCACACTTACCTCTGCTGATGACTACAGCTTCTATTACTCAGCTTTGGCCAGATGGACCCTCTATTTCCTTATTTTGTCTACTTTATTCTAAAGGTAGAACTTTATTCCTCATAGCGGAGAGACTAGGAGGCATCTTTTAACAAGCCATGAAATATAAGGTAGAGTAAATGTGTATCAAAAAATAAATTGGACAGGAGCAGTGGCTCACGCCTGTAATCCCAGCACTTCGGGAGGCCGAGGTAGGTGGATCACGAGGTCAGGAGATCGAGACCATCCTGGCTAACATGGTGAAACCCCGTCTCTACTAAAAATGCAAAAAATTAGCTGGGCGTGGTGGCGGGTGCCTGTAATCCCAGCTACTTAGGAGGCTGAGGCAGGAGAATGGTGTGAACCTGGGAGGCGCAGTTTGCAGTGAGCCGAGATTGTGCCACTGCACTCCAGCCTGGATGATAGAGCAAGACTCCGTCTCTAAATAAATAAATAAATAAATAAATTTCAACTACCATGTAGGTAAGGATCTGAAGATGGGTCACTATAAAGCCAGCTCCTTCGACTTACATGGAAAGATGTTTATTCTAGAGGGCTCCATGACAATTCTTGGCATTATAAAAAGAAGTACAAACTTCATTCAATCTTGCCTAATACCATCCTAGGTTGCCCATCACCAGCCTAGGCCAGGAGTAAGTGTGCCAAGCTAAGTCCGGTTCATTTTCTCTTCCAAGGGGCCTTTTGTTATATTATTTTCCTTGTCTACAGCTGGAGAAGCTGAGATGAAGACATTTCAAGCAAATTATTTTCCTGTCACCAAGCCAGGTAATAATAAAGAAAGAAAAAACAATCTATTTCTAATTATAGTACATTAACTCTCTGTATAAACTGGTTATATGTACTTTTGTAAAACGCATGTGAAATTCTCAAAATTGATATACATATAGCCAAAATCTATATATGAGTGCATTACTCATGATAAAAGAAAAAATTTGGCCGAATTAAATTTAAAGTTTAATTGAACAATGAACGATTCGCGAACTGGGCAGCCTCCGGAGCCAGAGTAAGCTCTGAAACTGCAGCACAGCCACGTGGTGGAAGATTGATGGATAGAAAAAGGAAAGTGACATACAGAAAATGAAAGTGAGGTACAGAAACAGCTGGGTTGGTTAGTTTGGAGCTTGCCTTATTTGAACACAATTCGAACTGTTGGCTACATTTTATTGGCCAAAACCTGGAGATTGGCACAAGTTTAGGCTACGGTCTGTCTCCACCTCCACTTGTTATAGTTCACATTGTACAGAAAACCTTTAGGCCAAACTTAAAATTTGTAAGGAGGCAGCTTTAGGCTAAACTTGATTTGAAACTCATCTGTCTGCCTACTTAAAAAGATTTCTGACTGGGATTTTAAGAACCCCAAATGTGGTCTTATCCATTTCTATACATTTATTATAACTGATAAGAAGAATGCTATCCTAGTAGTTATGATGGAATTTATTCCCTAAAAATATAATTAATATAAATAGTTACATGGCCCTGGCACAGTGGTTTGTACCATTTATCTCAGCACTTTGGGAGAGTGAATGGAAGGATCACTTAAGGCCAGGAATTTGAGATCAGCCTGGACAACACAGCAAGACGCCATCTCTGCAATAAATTTAAAAATTAGCCAGGCATGGTAGCATGTGCTTTTAGTCCTAGTTCCTAGTATGGCTGAGGTTAAGAGGATAGCTTGAACCCAGGAATTCAAGGTTATAGTGAGCTACAGTCGCACTAATGCACTCCAGCCTGGCCAACAGAATAAGACCCCATCTCTAAAAAAAATAAGAAGATTAAATAAATAATTATGTGCATCTATAATAATAACATAGGTCAACCAGGAAGCTGCACTGATCTGAGTATATGCCTAAAAGGACCTGGTATAATTGTAAAGGGATTGACTTAAGATCCAATATGTGAAAAACAACTTTATTTTCTTATAATGCTTTATAGAGATTAAGAAAATATAATAGATTATGTATGTCCTTTTGTAATTATAAATATCACCAAATTATTTGGAAGGACAAAGCATTCTACACAGTTTCTCAGCAAGGTTTTTTTTTTGGCAGGTTTTTATCAGGCACCCAATTCCTGCTGCTTGTCTCCTAAAGTTACAACTTCAAAGTACCACAGAACAAGATGATTTTTCACGTGCTTTTATTTCTGTGTCAAACATGAAATTAGCTCAGGTGCTGATTTACAAGTACAATTTTTTGTCTTGTTTTATTTTTGTTAGAGAACATATTGTCTCTTCCTCCTTGCAACAAAACAATGCTGCAACTGCATTTGTTTTTTAAATATAACAAGACAACACATAAAATGGCTTTTATCCATTGCCTTTTTGCTTGTCAGAATGGCTGAAAAATAAAGACAGGATTCTCCATTGGCCCTGCTGCTCATTTGCAGACATGGACTGATGATGAAATCGTAGTTCACTCTGTTCTTCTTTCTTCTAATTGCCTCAGAAAAGCTTTGATTGATGTTACATAAGAGTGTGCACAATAAACTGAAACTCATTATTCCACAGTAATTGTCCCCGTTTCCATTGTGATCTCTGAATTACATCCACTTTATTCAGTTGTCTTTCTAAATACAATGACTTGCCCCACCCCACGTTATTCATTTTTTCACACAAAAGCAGCCCAGAGCACCTACTCGGGGGCAAAAACAATCAATAATATTTTGGATCCAACTTTTAACTGAGTTAGATGAAAGAAACTAATTTGTCAAGTTTTTGGAGTTTTTACTAGACCTTTCTAGTTTTGCTAAATGAGTTATAATAACAATCAGAAGCAACTTAATTTTTCATGTCACTGTCCCAGTAGCTCATTTTATATTCATCCCCATTACATGCATTGTGGAGGATAGATATTATTACCTCCATTATACAAACAATAGAAGCTTGAAATGAAGGGATTTATGAAGGGTCACAAAACTCATGGGGAAAAGACCAGCATTGCAATCATGTATTTCTGACTTTTGACCTTGCTGAGTCCTAATTTGTTCTTTATTTTCATGAATCTGCACGTATTCTATATCTCCGTAGAGGGCATCACAATTTATCTGTTTTCCCCAATTAGAAACGATGTCTCCTTTTGTCATGTACCTCCAATCTCTTACTCATTGTCTTGTTAAATCTGCCTCATATACCTTTTTCAATTTTTCTGGACTTAGTCGTGCCTTCATCATAATAGCTTCCTAATTTGTTTATCTACTTCGAAGTCTTACTAGTTCTAATCTGTTTTGAGCTTTGCTTGAAACTTTCTTTCCAAATCATAGATGGAACCCAGCACTCTAGAGCCATCAATGTCCCTGCCACTCTCTATAACACAAACTCCAAGCTTGTGTTAAGTGTGGTGCGTGAATGAGGACCTTCTCACTCAAGCTCTCTATCCACTAGTCATGAATCCCTTAAGTGGTTCAAGCTCTGCCACACCGAAGAATTACCACATACACTACAAAAATGACATTGGAAATGCTGAATTTCAGCTGACAAATTTATCTGTACCCATTTCTATTATCTTCCAATGTTGTCATGAATTGCCTTTCATTTTTCCTCAAACATTTGATTTGGCTTTTGATTTTCCTTTACTTATGTTTGGATTTGGATTTAGTGACTATCCCAACCTTAGACTTTATTTTTATTTTTTAAAATTTAATTAATTAATTTTAACAGATGGAGCTTTACTCTGTTGCCCAGGCTGGAGTACGGTGTCACAGTGAAAGTTCACTGCAGCCACCAACTCCTGGACTCAAGCAATCTCCCCTCCTCAGACTCCCAAGGAGCTGGGACTACAGGCACATACCATAGTGCACAGATAATTAATTTTTACTTTTATTTTTGTAGACACAAGGTCTCACTATGTTGCCCAGGCTGATTTTGAAGTCCTGGCCTCGAGTTACCCTCCCACCTCCATTTCCCAAAGTGCTGCATTATAGACATCAGCCACTGTGTCTGGCCAGTCTTGGACTTTAGACTTGGTTCTAACCTGGCAATTCTTTGAGGGTTGCACCTGGGCAATTTCCTTAGTTCCAAAGAGAGAAAATTCAGTTCAGAGGCATCTAGCCCCCACTCCCTTTGTCACTCAGGGTTTAGTGCAGAAAACAGAAACTACATCAGGAGTCAGTTACGAAGAGAATTTAGCCATAGGAAAGGCAGAAGAAATTTTCAGCTGAGCTTTTTGTAAAAACTCCCAGAACTATACCTATTGACCCACCAAGGAAAGCATTAACTCTGAGAACATTGCTAGGATGATGCTTGGAACAAGAGCCCCCACCAATACTACCAAAACTGCATCTCAGAATCTAAAAGACTGGATAACATGCTTCAGTGTTGCTGGTAGGCATCCTTATATTTTCATAGCCTTGATTTGCAGCAGCAGCTGCCACACAGCAACAGAAGGAATTCTTCATTTCAACTCATCTCAGCTTTTCCACATCTCAGGAGAGCATATACTTTGTTTTTAATTTTATTTTTTAAAATTTTTCTTTTTGTTGTTGTTGTTTCTTTTTTTAGAGTCACTCTGTTGCCCAGGCTGGTCTTGAAGGACTTAATTTGTACCTAGAACCCTAGGTACAAGGAAATCTGAGAAAAGCAGTTTTTAACTTTCCAAATCTGGAAGGAGGGCGGAATAGAGGATGAGTCCTCAGCATCCTGTCCACCCCAGCTCTTGTGCTACTTCTCTGAGCCCCAACATTTCTTTCCTCTCCTCTCCATATTTTCTTTATTTCAGGTAGATAGTTGCCTCCTTTAGTCCACTTTGAACCATCAATGTACCATGATTGTGCTGATACGTGTATATATCTTTAATAGATATTTATAAAATATATGAATTTACATATAATTTATGTAATTATCCAATTATATGTTTAATATATATTTAAGAAAAAAAGCAGCATAAAAAGAGAGATGAAATATTCCTAGGAAATCTATGACAAATTTCAAGTATACTAGGTGTTGTTTGATCTAGTCTGCATTTATTCCTCAAACACTAAAGCAGATAAGAGACTAAAGCTGAATGTAAGATGAATCCTATTTCAGAACTTTTTGAACATTTGAGTTAAGCCTTTGGAGGCTTTAATTAAATCGTTCACAACAATTTACCCACAAAATCCTGACATTTCAACATTGCTCCAGGGTATACACAATACATTTTAGAAACTAAACCAAAAACTGGACTGGCCAGATAATATCTAGCTGCTATTTGAAAAATTAGTTTCAGAAACTTAGGAAGCCAGGCAAGGCAAAGTTATTAACCTGTCTGCTGGGAAAGGTGAGAAGCTTATCTCCTGTATACAGTGAGGCCTGTGGTCCAATTGTTTGCCTAATTAATTTACACATAGCTGTTCACATTCCCTTTAGTACAGAACTGTGAAGAAAAATCTAAATTCGTAATATACATTTGCATTGCCAAAAGTAATACTGGCAGAAACAGTGTTTACGAGTTTAAGTGTTATTTATTTTTTTAAATGTTTGTGTACATGTCATCCAGTCCAGGGGGAAGGCAGTCTTCAATATTGTCTTCCTTTTACCCTGAGCCTGCGTGCACTTCTGTAGAAATTCAGGGAGAGGGATACTGTGTGGTGCTGAAAGAGAAGTAAGGAGATTTGGCAACTCCTGAATTTTGATGTTTCTCGCTCTGTGGGTGACTTAAACTGGCATATATTAAAGTGCGTAAGTCAAAATAGGATAGTCATAAATATGCTAGTGATAGAGGGTGTTTATAATAGATTTTATGAGATGATAGTCAAGCACCTTGAATTTTGGTTTTTATATTAACTAAAACAGTACTTCCAGTCTTTCTATATCTCTATACGGTGGAATAGGCATGGAAAAGTTCTTACCATCCAGCCCTTTTCAAGATGTGGTGGTGTTCCACAAACTGTGTTGAGCTTCTCTGAGTAAAGTAAGTTCTTAGAAAATCCACAGCATATAAACACTGAGTGACAAAGTATGTACCTAATGGTCACAAATCATACTGATTAAAGATATATATTTATTTTTGAGTTCTCTTTCCCCTTGCCCTTTTGGGTGTGAAGGATTTCTGGCTGTGATATTCATCACCCCACTGACTTGACAGGGTTGGTTCAGATGCTCAGCCTCGCTGGCCAAGTGCCCTCCTCTAACTCTGCCCCTTGTGAATCTCTCCTGAACCCGCATGTTCATTTGAAGAGAATGACCTTACCAGCACCAGAGACCTTCAATCAAGGGGACAAACAGCTCTATACCTCTGTCTAGAACCTGCAGACTTCTTTCATTTAGCACAAGATTCAAAACGAAGTTATAATTGTTTCTAATCAATTTACCTTCAAAAAATGTCTAAAGCCCATTGAACTTGCTTTTTCTTACGCTCTCCTGTTATACAACACAGACTTACATGGCCAGAATATCCGATGTTGAGGGTTGACGAAGAAATTTAAATGTCGTTTTATCATCCACAATGAGTTGCTTTGCCAACCAACATTTTTTCCTTTTAAGTTGTTTTTGAGGCTTTGCGTGTATGTGTGTGTGAAACTTGAAATCATATTTATTTCTATTTTTAATGTAAATACCTCCTTATTTTTTTTCCTTTTCTGGTGTCAGTATGACTTACTTTCCGAAAAGAACTCTTAACAGATTAATGACTATGTTTTTACTTTCACTTCTTTAAAATATTAGCATTAGTCCTTTAAAATGTGCCCTCCATCCATCTACATTATTTAGAAGTCTTGTGCATGTAAGAAAATCACAGAACAAAAGTCTATAATGACTGAAGCATTAGGTTTCATCCAAAAATGAGGAAAGAATGATGTCAAAGGTAAAAATAGTTATGAAAATCAGTTGAAAAACAGTTATTTTTCATGCTTCATTTCACCCATCTATAGGTTGGTCCAAAAGTAATTAAAAGTACTTTGCCATTAGAAGTAATGGCAAAAACCTCAATTACTTTTGCACCAATCTAATAGTGTCATTCGAGATACTTCTATAAAGTTAAGAGCAACTATTAAACAAAGAACATTTTTAAAGTAAACCAAAAGCATAGGTTTTCAACCAGGATGAACATCAGAACTGCTGAGGAGGAGGAGAATGATAGGGTGTGTGTGTGTGTGTGTGTGTGTGTGTGTGTGTGTGCGCGCGCGCGCGCGCTCACGCACGTTTGGAAGTAGGATGTTCATATCTGTCCGTCATCTTAAATCCACTGAATCCGCATGCATAACATGCAGTCTACGGACACATTTACACTGAAACCTGATTTTACTTTAGATTTTTGCTTCCTTAGCTATATTGGTTTGAAAGTTTCCCATCAAGAAAAAGAAAGGTCTTGTTTTCATTGGCAGCATGTCAAATTGCATGGTCCATTCAACTTCACTTTTGCAAAATTGCAAAATAAGGTTCAGTGTATACATAGTATACAAAGAATTAATAATATTATCTGTAACTTACAAAGCATCCCTGGAGTGTATCTAGGATTAACTTCATTGACTGCAATAAGTGGAAAGGACTTTTTCTGTTCAGCCATGTCTTATTGATGCTAACCATGTGACAGGCATTGGGCTAAGCTACACAGAGGGGTGCTCTGCTTTTTAAAGGAACTTACAGTCTAACAGGAAACATTTTATTCCATCTTAGAAACAATACATTAATCACTTATTTTGTGAAACATATTTATTCAGCAAATTTATATCTTATGTCAATTAAAATAAAAATTTAATCCAGCTATTTAAAGAAATGATTTGACCTAAGATTTTATTTTCATGATGTCATTGGTTAGAATAATCTCCTACAGAAGAGTCGTGTGCTGTAGTCTTCAGCTTGACTTCAGTCTTTGAAATGGTTCGTTCTTTATCCCTGACTCTCCTAATCCCATGAAGAAAAAGTCAATATGTTGGTCAAGTATCTGATGATTGAAAGACAACTAAAGCGCCATAAAACATCAGTATGTTTCAGAGAGGTTCAAATGTAAACAGTTCCATATCACTACAAGTCTTATTTTCAGCCGAAGATAAAAGGAGACATTGCTACCTGTCACACACACAAAAAATAAGATGTTTTCATTACTAAGTATTTTTATTTTAAAAAGGAAACTGTTGGTATATGCAAAGGTTAACGTAAGTTCATACAATTTTAGGCTGTACAATATTTTGTAGTCATTAATTGCGCAGAGATAAGTTTAAGGAAACCATAAACTTTACCCAGCTTTTTTCTTTATTGAAATTGTGGAAAATACCTCAGTATTGTCATTGGTAAGTCGGATTTGCTAATATTACTTCTCTGTTGTGCCTTATTTTACCAAATTTTTATCTCTGCTGGGGATAACCCTATATACTTTCTAGCCCCTGCCAGAATTATCCATGAATATACAGAGATGAGCATAAATGTTATATCTTTGTAGTCACCTTCTACCCTCTCGAAGCAAGTTCTCTCTTATTATTCTGTACTTCAACACTTGTTTCCTTATAGTATTCATCATATTTTGTAATCATTTAATTAATATACTTGTCTACTTTTATTTTGTCTGTTTCCCCTATGAACACTATGAAGTACAGCATATGTTGGTTTTGCTAAATACTGTCTGTAGGGCTTAATACAGCACATGTTTAGAGCCTCAATAAATATTAAGTTAGTAAAATCAATTTAATATTCTGTAGTTTAATAAAACCCATTCATGGACAGCTTTAGGATATTTATATTCATAACTATGAATTTTGTATGTCACTTTATGCAAAGTAAAATTTTTAAGTGAATTTTAAATATAATTATTTTTGGTTTTTCATCTTACATTGACTTCTTTCTAAACCAAAGGGAAGAAATGTCTTTATTCATACTTGCTGACCACTTAAACTCTCCAAAGATGTCTTAATAACTATTGGATCTACAGTGGGCAAGTAAATTGCCAATGTCAGATTGCACTACAAATTACAAATTACTCTACAAAAATTGTTAAATTACTAGACAATAATCTAAATAAATTATACTAGGTAAATTAATAGGTAAGTAAATCAACTAGACAATAAAATATTTCATTGGTTATTTTTAACAACTCCTAAAACAATGTGAGTTTATTTATCAGTATTCGAGGTCTATAAAAGTTGCATGACAAACTAAGCATCTAACAGTGATATAGAGGACAGGTTCAATAACTGACCAAAAATATTTTACTCATGTTGTATGACAATAGCCAATTTACTCCTCTGCTCTGCACTGGGTGTAGGGGGTAGGTATAGGAGAGTACATTCAATATCTGGATAGCCATGAATAATTAGCTCCATCAAGCCTGTTTTCATATAGGGACAGGTGAAAAATGAATTGCTAGTAGCTGATTTATCTTACCATTTCACTGAAATTCCAAAATGAGTAAACATTCTTAAGAAAAAAAATCGGGTGAGAAATAATTAAAATTATTAATAACTGTGTAAATGCAGCCAACATTATATGAAAAAATGCTCAACATCACTAATCATTAGAAAAATACAAACCAAAACCATAATGAGATACTATCTTACACCAATCAGAATTCAGAATGGCTACTATTAAAAGGTAAAAAAGTAGCAGATGCTGGCAAGATTGTGGAATAAAGGGAATGCTTATACACTGCTAATGGGAATGTAAATTAGTTCAGCCATTGTGGAAAGTGGTTTGGCGACTTCTGAAAAAACTTAAAACGGAATTACCATTTGACCCAACAATCTCGTTTACTGGGTATATAACCAAAGGAATATAAATCATTCTACCATAAAGACACATACATGTGCATGTTCATGACAGCACTATTCACAATAGCAAAGCTATGGAATCAACCAAGATGCCCATCAGTGTTAGACTGGATAAAGAAAATGGTGTACATATACATGGAATACTATGCAGCCATTAAAAGGAACGAGATCATATTCTTTGCAGCAACATGGTTGGAGCTGGAGGCTGTTATCCCAAGTGAACTAACCCAGGAACAGAAAACCAAATGCAGCATGTTCTCACTTATAAGTGTATCACATATGGACACAGAGACAGGGGCAACAGACCCTGAGGACTACTTGAGGGTAGAATGTGGGAAGAGAGAGAGGATCAAAAAACTGGTATTTTGATAGATTTGGTATAGAAAATAAAATAAGCCTAGGACTTTAATTTATGTATATACATTTTAAAACCTTAATTTAAAATAAATAACCATAAATATGAGCTTGGAAAGATGGCATGAAAGTGTATATTGGAATTATCAAAAACAGATTATATGCACAAATTTTCTAATTGGATCATTTTTATATGATTTTTTTTTTTTTGTGATTCCATCCCCTCAAGTTGCTACTTGGCTTTATTTCTACTTTTCTAGATATTGTGATATTACACCCCCATCTTTTAATTAAAAACTTGAATGATATATAGGGGATTTGTAATTTCTAACTTTTTATAAAAAACTAATATATTCTCTAAATTGGCTATAATTTCTTTTTTGCAATTTCTATTATTGAAACTTTAACATAACTTAATTTTAAATCAATTTTGTCTCAAAGTACATTGATTGTGGTTTTATTAAATTTAGAAAAAACATAACTATCTTGGAGGCTCAACATTATTTGATTATTATTATTAATTTTCTATAGGTTAGTTTATTTTAGCATACATTAATTACTACTTTTGGTCACT
Organism: Hylobates moloch; assembly: GCF_009828535.3. NCBI lineage: Eukaryota > Metazoa > Chordata > Mammalia > Primates > Hylobatidae > Hylobates > Hylobates moloch. The sequence goes on along the minus strand of NW_026652278.1, from coordinate 152,470,559 downwards.
CTACTTTGTAAATGTTTTTTTTTTATTATTATTATACTTTAAGTTTTAGGGTACATGTGCACAATGTGCAGGATTGTTACATATGTATACATGTGCCATGTTGGTGTGCAACACCCATTAACTCATCATTTAGCATTAGGTATATCTCCTAAAGCTGTCCCTCCCCCCTCCCGCCACCCCACAGCAGTCCCCAGAGTGTGATGTTCCCCTTCCTGTGTCCATGTGTTCTCATTGTACAATTCCCACCTATGAGTGAGAATATGC
>NW_026652278.1:152468824-152469895 GCF_009828535.3 Hylobates moloch | reverse complement strand
GGACATTTGGGTTGGTTCCAAGTCTTTCCTATTGTGAATAGTGCCGCAATAAACGTATGTGTGCATGTGTCTTTATAGCAGCATGATTTATAGTCCTTTGGGTATATACCCAGTAATGGGATGGCTGGGTCAGATGGTATTTCTAGTTCTAGATCCCTGAGGAATCGCCACACTGACTTCCATAATGGTTGAACTAGTTTACAGTCCCACCAACAGTGGAAAAGTGTTCCTATTTCTCCACATCCTCTCCAGCACCTGTTGTTTCCTGACTTTTTAATGATCGCCATTCTAATGGGTGTGAGATGATATCTCACTGTGGTTTTGATTTGCATTTCTCTGATGGCCAGTGATGATGAGCATTTTTGCATGTGTTTTTTGGCTGCATAAATGTCTTCTTTTGAGAAGTGTCTGTTCATGTCCTTCACCCACTTTTTGATGGGGTTGTTTGTTTTTTTCTTGTAAATTTGTTTGAGTTCATTGTAGATTCTGGATATTAGCCCTTTGTCAGATGAGTAGGTTGCGAAAATGTTCTCCCAATTTGTAGGTTGCCTGTTCACTCTGATGGTAGTTTCTTTTGCTGTGCAGAAGCTCTTTAGTGTAATTAGATCCCATTTGTCAATTTTGGCTTTTGTTGCCATTGCTTTTGGTGTTTTAGACATCAAGTCTTTGCCCATGCCTATGTCCTGAATGGTATTGCCTAGGTTTTCTTCTAGGGTTTTTATGGCTTTAGGTCTAACATATAAGTCTTTAATCCATCTCGAATTAATTTTTGTATAAGGTGTGGAAGGGATCCAGTTTCAGCTTTCTACATATGGCTAGCCAGTTTTCCCAGCACCATTTATTAAATAGGGAATCCTTATCCCATTTCTTGTTTTTGTCAGGTTTGTCAAAGATCAGATAGTTGTAGATATGCAGCATTATTTCTGAGGGCTCTGTTCTGTTCCATTGATCTATGTCTCTGTTTTGGTACCAGTACTATGCTGTTTTGGTTACTGTAGCCTTGTAGTATAGTTTGAAGTCAGGTAGCATGATGCCTCCAGCTTTGTTCTTTTGGCTTAGGATTGACTTGGC